>NC_036447.1:31485244-31632744 GCF_002775205.1 Xiphophorus maculatus | reverse complement strand
AAAATAGCATGATAGTAGTGCTGTCATAATTTCATAGTTAGACGATTTTAGTTCTTGTGGGTACAAACAGAATTCAACACCAAATAATTATAATTTTTTCTTTTCCTCCACTTTTCACTAGGCTACCAAATATCATACTGCCTTTACAGCAGGGACCCTCTGCGGTGGACTACTGTGGAAGTGGGCTCCAATGCTCGCCAGTTCACTGTCACAGGTCTCTCCTCTGAACACACCTACGTGTTTTGCCTCACAGCTCGCACTGCCGTGGGCTGGGGCGAGCAGCAGGAGGCTCTGGTAGTTACCACTGAACGCAGAGGTAAAGAACACACACACTGAAGCAGTATCCGTATCAGCACTCTGGTTGATTTATTGACGTTATTTGACTATTTTCTGAATTATGAATTAAACTTTCTGAGGTATCAGAGCAACAAAAAGTGAAACCAACACTATCAGTAAAAAAATCTGACCTGCCTCCCTGACAAAAGATCACCTCCTACAAATGATTGATTCAAGATTTGAATCAATCATTTGTGTCCTGGAGAGACAAAAAGAATCTTCTAAGTTTCAAAGTCAAAGTTGTATTTATAAGGAAGATGAGCAAGAGGCAGAGGGGCAACAAATGTGAACTTTTCCACAGGAAAGAGGGAATACCACTCTACAGTTGAGCTTGGTCCAAAGGTACTTTTTAATGATAGCACCATTCTAGATACTCTATCTGTACATGCCAGGTTCAGAGCCCAGCACACACAGTCTCACTGATGGAGCTGTGAACTGAAACAGGATTATAATGAATGCTATTAGCTGTGTCTGGGCTTTTGTTTCTGCAGTGAGTCAAAATATCTGCTGTGGGAAATAAAACAAAGCCACAGGGACATTTCTGCTGCTCTGTTTGCAGTGAACAGTATGTGGTTGATGGTTTGCTGATGTTGTTGCTTGTAGTTTTTGCAAGATTTGAAAGAAAACAAGTTTTAGTTTTCTGTGAAGATACAAAAGTGTGTTCTGTGTGTGTGCACCTTCGTGTATGGGTGTGGATGCGTGTGTGTTCACTGAGGTAAGGCACAATTAGAACATCTCCAGAAAATGTAATTTAATGTGATAAATAGCAGTGATTGTATACTAAGTCATGTCAAAAAGATCCAATTTAAAAAATCAGCATGTTTATTTTGTTTTGATGAAACAAAAAATATTTTACTAATAACTATTAATGTTTCTGCAGTTTTATTGTGCAGATATCTCATGTAGAATTTGTAACAAGTTTGCAACACAGATATATTGAAGAATTGCAATAATGCATCTATGAGTGATTGAGCAAATGGAGAAACATCAACCTTTGGTTGAAAATATTTTTACTCCCCCTCTTTTTGGCAAAATTCTAATCTTACTTCAGTAAGATACATCTCTAAATGATATTTTATTTTTGTGTGTTTGTAATTAAATCTTAGTACAGTCTGTGTTTCAAAAATGTACTGTATGCCTGAAAAATTGATAAATTTTGCATCATTCGGCTACTACATTTAAAACTCTCTAATTGAGCTCCCATCTGAAGTTCCAGACTGAAGTTTGCCAGTCATCAACCTAGATGAAGACTATTACAGGTTTCCCTTCCTTAGAAGAACGACAAATTGGCCAACTGGGGAATATTTCTCATCATAGACTTTTTGACTGTGCTTTAAAACACAGCTGAATAGCTAAAGCTGTATGTTAGTTAGCTATTTACCACTGCAAATATTAGCTCGGTAAGCTAATATTTGCTCCCTCTCAGAGGGAGAAACATAACATAACATTCTCTATAATAAGCATGTTTCGTTAAAAACAGAAATGTAATATTTGTTGATACGAAGTCTGTTAAGAACCTTACCAAGACCACTTCCCCCAAACAGTTTTAGTACAGATATTTTGTTCACATCTACACAGACAAACCGCACCAAAGATATCATAGTTAATTTTAAACAGACTGCACATCTTAGCTGCAGAAAATAACCTGTGAAGATACTTTCAGTAATCAGTGTGACTAAAGATAAACACAAGGATGAGTTTGTCTAGATCTTGGTGGGACATTGGTCCTTTAATCCTGGAAATGTTCTTCAGGTGATAGAAGACTGACTTTGTGGCTCTGAAGGTTCAGGTCAGAGTTCATCACTCCTCCCAGATTTCAGGTCTGATCTCTAGTTTCTAGCTGTAATAACTGAAGCTGTTTACTGACTGTAGATTGTTCATCCTTTGTTTCAAAGATAATTCCTTTGTTTTGTTTCTATTCAGCTGGAGAAAGTTATGGCACATCCACACACCAATTTTTTCCAGACCATTTACTCAGTTTTTGAATGGGTCCATAATGAATTGGTGACAGTATAATGTAGAGCTGTGAATCATTTCCATACCTTTCATAACTTATCTTGCCAGTGCATAAAAGACTGTACAATAATTCAAGTTTTTGAAGTGTCTAAAGTGTAAGATAGGCTGCAGGGTGACAGACTAGCATTGTTTCCCTGGAGCAAGAAGGTCCTAGGTTTAAATCCTGGCCAAGGGTCTTTCTGCATGGAGTTTGAATGTTGTCCCCAGTGTACCTGGACATATGCAGGTAGTCAGACCTCCTCCCACAATCTAAAATTGTAAGTTAGATTAATTGACTTGTTTAAATTGTTTAAAGCTATCAGTGGGTGCATGGTTTCCTATCCTGCATGTCTTTTTGTTGCTTCATGATGAAGTGACAGATAGACAGACAGACACAAGGCACAATTAGAACATCTACAGAAAATGAAATTTAATATGATCAATGGCAGTGATTGTATATTGAGTCATGACGAAAAGATCCAATTTACAAAAATAAGCGTGTGATGGATGGATGTTTTCTGCAGCCTTACACAGAATTATGTATTTAACATCACAGTTTATGTAATATATTCACAGAAATGGAGGTCAGAGAAAGAACAGCGAGTGAAATATGCAGACACGACACTCATAGGTTTTTAGCTCCTCAGCAACAAGCAGTTTGTAGATGAACATACATGTGCCATTATTACAGGCCACTAAAAGTTATCACAAATGAAAATATGACCTTTTAACAGTAGAGGAGAATTTAAGAAGTACAGAACAAGACAAAAGGACATTTATAGATTTATAGAACTGTGAATATTAAGCCCTCCAGATACCAGGTCTCCTGTAGAGTTATATTGAGAGTTAGAAATGTAAAAAAATAACCTGGGGAGTCTGAACAACTCCAAATTAATTTCTCTCTCGCTTAAGAGGGGATTATGTGTCTCTCTTGCCAACAGCCTAGCTGCTTCCATTACTTTCTTTATTATTAAAAATTAAAGTGAAAAAAAAAACAGACATGGAACCACATCAATGCACTATCTCTTATTTTGTAAACCACAGTAATTATTTCTGATCAACACTTCTGTCATTATTTTGCAATTATGGCAATTATGATTTTAGGGCAGAAAACATGCTGTTATTCCCAGTAACATTTCATCTAATCTTGGCACTCGGTGGTCTCTTGGCAAAGTGTAAACAAAAACAGTAAGATGATTTCTGAAAAACACAGACTAAGAAAGAGTTTGACAGCCTGTTCCTGTGGTGAGATATATGATGTTTATCTCTGACTGTTATTCTGCTGCTGTTGAGTTTCTAAAAACCTGAGACTGAAAATATTTTCACTTTGCCAAAAAATGACAGCTGACATCCTGAAAGCCAGAAGAAATATTTCTGTAACTTAAAAGTAAAAGTAAGTGTAGTAAATAAAGCAGTTTGTTTTGATTCAGAAGTTATAAAACAGAACATAAACAGCCCAAACCTACACTTTTAAAATTTCTGGATTGTCTTTTTTATATCTGAATCTAGAAATAATAAGATCTTTATTATTAATTATTATCCAAGCTGGTTCAAATTCCAGAATGTTCTAAAAACTCCAGAAAAACTGTGAAAGAACTCTCTACCATGTTCTATCTGCTTCAGTATATGTTATTTGTTTTATCAGAAAGTTAATACATCTTTTCATTTTCTATAGTTTATAGAATATTACTCTTCTCTCTTTAAATATGTTTTTAACAATCAAACCATTTTGGCTTTTCTAGGAACTTGTTTTTTTTCAATAACTTTCAGCAAAGAGACTTTGATGCAATCCATTTCTGATCTCCTGCCAGTTCAGCAGCACAATCTGTCAATCTAGGTCTAACAAAAACCAACAAAACCATCCAAGTACAACAATTTAAAGAACTTTTGTAGATTTTGGAAATCATGATAATATTTTCAAAGGTATTGTTAAATGTAGTTCATTTTAATTGGATAAGACACAGTAACATTCAGTGTATCATTATCAGGATTTCCTGATAATAGGATATAGTCGTTCTCTGTTCCACTTCAGTCACAGAATGGCTCCTTCCTGCACTGAGAAAGACAGAAAAGTCAAATAGAGATTTATGTAGGATGATCACAAGGAAACCAAATAAATCTCATGAAAAAAAACTTGAGTGTGTGTGTGAATATGACACCACATACATTTGGCAGGGAGCTGTAATTCTTCCTGCAGAGTTTAATTAGCGCAGTGTTTGTCTTTTCAGGCTGATCACCAACAAGGCAACAGACAGAATAAAAAGTTTTGCAACATCTCTGCCTCTGTTTTCTTCGCTTGTCCTCCCATTTTCACAGCAGCAGAAGTACTCGTGATGACAGAGCCCCACTTGTTCTCACAATTATGAGTTTATTATCAGAACAAAATCTTAATTGTGAATCAGAACAAAAGGACAACCGGCATTCAGAAGAAGATGTTATCAGAAAGGCGGTAGACAATAAGTCCAATTTTGATGGGACTGGAGAACGGTGCTGTGTGGGGGAAAGAAGGAGACAAACACATTTGAGCCAAATTACTTCTGATAAGGCTGAGTGTAGGATGCTGAGTATTGTGTAGCTATCAACGTGTGCTCAACTGTGGTCGGGTTTTTTCCACAAAATAAATGTAGATTAATTAAACTTCAGAGACAATCAATAATGCTTTTATTTCTAGACTAAATCGATAGGTTGATGCCCCCCGAAATGAGACAGTTGAGCCTGCAGGTGTGTTTCTACTCCTGTGTTGAGTTTGTGTTGAGGTCTACTCATCACTTAGCACGGCTGTACAGAGATAGCAACTCCAAGAGCCATCCTTCATCTTGTAATTGAATACCAAGGACAAAAAAAAACCCCACACACACGTTTGCGTGGCTATTTTAGTGGGGATTTTCCATTGAATTCCGAATTGTATTCATTTCTACAGCCTTAACCTTATCCTAACCCTAACCCTTACCTTACCCTACCCTAACACTAACCCTACCTTAGTGTTAGGGTAGGGCACCTAATACCTAACAGTAACCTAACAGTAACCAAACCTCAATTCACACCCTAGTCCTAAATCTACCCCCTGACCCAAAAACAGTGTTTCCCCTTGTTTCCCCTTGTGGGGACTCCACCAGGAGCAGTGAGTCCCCACAACGTAGTATTCCTTCATGTGTCAAGGAACATGGTCCCCACAAGGTACTACAAACATATGCATACACACCCCCACACGCATACACACACTGGCAGCATCTGAGAAATGTTTTTTGTTGATGCTGGTTCACATGCTGGTTAAATGTGGTGGTTCACATAAACCTTTATCCACTGTAGCACACTCTGATAGACATATAAAGCTCCTTGTGAAAGTATTCACACCCCATGAACTTTTTCACTGTACAAACACAAACTTCACTATGTGTTCTTAGGACTTTATGTGATTGTTTATATAAATTAGAGCTTAGATGTTAATTGGGAGGAAAAGATTTATTGTTTTTTTTAAATTTCTTACAAATAAAATTCCCAGGTCAGTCCTATGTAAAGCCTTGTTTTTTGCAGTTACAACTGCCAGACATGTGGAAAATGGCCATTAGCTGAAATTGTTGTTCACTGGCTTCTATGTTTAATAGCTTGAGCTCAGTCAGAAGGATGGAAGGCATCTTTTAGGTTATCTAGATTTAGACCTGGACTGTATGTCACAGTCTCTTTCTTTTCCTAGAATGTTTTTGGATTTACCAGGATGTCATTTTAACTCTATGTTCCTATCAAATGCAGAAGCAAACTCATCTTTAGAGCATGATGCTGCCACCACTACATTTTACTAGTAAACAAAAAATCCAATTAAGATAATCTTTTAAATAGTTAATTTGACAAGATGTGAACAGTATCAAAGTCGGTTGCAAATGTTTGTAGAGGACTGCAACCCACATGTGTAGTCCAGTTTTTCTATTCAAAGAATACTTTTCATCACACTACGGGGATAAACTTCCTTTATCATTTTACCTTCCTCCTGCAAGAAAAACAATCAAGTAAAAGATTAGAAGAGTTTACAGGCACATGTAAACACTTTAGCAAAAATTTTAAAAAAGATTTCTAAATATAATGCAAAACTGAGGACTCTGAAGCACTGAGCAACAGTCCAGCCTGTAAAATGCTTCTGATGATGCTACGTTCATGGTTACTCATGATTGCATAAGTTATGCCATAATCATAAAGGTCCATATGTTGTAGATATTCTAATATTCTTTGTTTCTAAGAAACCCAAGTTTGGATTTTCATTCACTGTGAGTTATTATTATCAAACTTTCCAGAAATAGCATCTGAAATATATTACTTTGTAATAAATCTAGTTCGTATATATAAATTTTACTAAGTTCTTGAAATAAATAATTTTTTTAATTATTGAGATGAAGCTTCATAAAAGTTCTTAAAGCCAGTTTTATATAGAAGATTCTATAGGTACTGTTTATTGTAGCCATTTTATGTTAATTGTTATTATTATTTTAATGTAATGGGAAATGTGGAGGTTTTTCCCTAATTAAAAGGTTTTATGGCAGTTCATTTTTAAAAACTGTAAATTTGCTCCATGTTTATATTCTCAGGTCAGTAACGACAAACTAGGTGGTAAAAGCTGATACAAATTAACACTTTGACTGACGTTGAGTGGTATGCACAAGGGTTAACTTCCTCAAATAAAAATAATTACAAAGAAAATTCCAGATTAAAAACCTGTCCTGACAATTTGCTATGGCTAAAATATCTACATTTTCCTAAAATATTTCAAAACTGCATTAAAGGGAACATATTTATGACTATATCTCATCTTTACTACTTCTAACTGCCCCACATTTCTCTGCCTCCCTTCCTCACCTCACTTGCAGAGCGCCCCCAACCACCCAGGAAGCTTTCTGTTCCTCAGGATGAGGTGGAAGCTCGCCGACTCCATGTCTACTGGGTAACTGGTGGCTCGGGCTCCTCTCCTCTGAGGTACTTCACTTTGCAGCTGAAGGAGTTGCCGAATGGGCCCTGGAAGACCCACACAGCTGACGTCCCACACAATGTGACCTCCTGGACAGTCGACAGGTATGCAAAAACACAGAGACACACTTGTTAGATGAAGCAGCAAAAGTGAAAATTTCAGCATGATTGACTACAAAAGTCAGTTGTCACTCTTTGTCTTTCACTAGGGAGTGTGAATCAGATCATTAGATGCTAATGGCTTCAAATTGACATTAATTCACTAATAATTTTTTTAGAAACAAAATCTAAATCCACTGTGTAATCTTGTCTGGGGTGGGCCTGTTTCAGTGCTAACCCGATAGTAACACTGAATAAGTAATTCTTTTTTTTTTTCTTTACTCATATTTTAAATTAAACCCTTTTTTTACCAAAAAACAAAATTAGATTCTGCAAGGAAAGTTACTGTTGTACTGAACATTGCAATGTATCTAAATGTAATTACCCAGTAAATTATTCAAATTACAGATACTGTAGCTCTGGACTTTGACTGGGCCATTCTAAAATAAGTATATGCTTTCATCTAAACCAGTGATTCCCAAACATCGGGGTCAGGATCTGACTTCGGGCCATTTATCAACAGGTGTGGGCCTTAAGATCTTCTTCAGAAACAGAAACTGAATTGCGGAAATTATAAACAGTGAGGCATATTTATGCTGTAAATGGAACAGAAACAAGCAATACACTGGCTGATAGACTGGCTGTTAATGCTGTTTGTTTGATCATTGTCACCCTGCAACGTTGTTGTCCAGTCATTAGTCTGTTCTGCTATTTTATTGTCGCTCAGGCGCCACTCCATTCTAGCCCTGCTTGCAAGCGTAGGGTTTGTGTCTCGCTGGAGGCAAATCTCTGCTCCAAGATTTTCCTCCAGGACAGCTATGGATTTAGTTCCATTCAGTCTCCAATCTGAGCAGCTTTAGTGTCCTCACGGCACCACATGGCGCCACACGGCACCACACAGCACCACATATGGCTCAATGGTAGAGCAGGCCCACCATGTGCAGAGACTGCAGATGTCTCTGGTTCTATTCCCGGCCTGTACCTTCCCCTTCTCTCTCTGCTCTTCTTCCTGTCCAGGTGCTTATCATAATGCCATAGTGCCACAAAAACCTTTAAGAAAACCAGCATCCCCACAGCATGACACTGCTACCAATGTGTTTCACCAGTTGGGATGGTGTGTTCAGGGTGTTCAGGTCTGAAGAGTATATTTTCCACCATGCATACATTTTGTTCCTATCTGACCAGATGATGTTGGATCTGTCAACATGATTCAGACTTTTTGTCAGAACTTGTCCATGCAGCCCATGTGGGTTGTCCTGTTCTCAGATTGAATATTGTTGTATAACTCTGTTCTCCACAACCCTGCCCCTAACCTGTCTGCTGTGCTGCAATTTGTTTCCTTTGGCTCTCTAACAAATATCTAAAGCCGTCACAGAACACCTGTATAAATCCAGACAGATAAGAGACTTGTAAAGTCTAGTCTAGTCAGAAGTCTAGACTAGACTAAAATTTAGGAGACTAAATTCTAATGCACTCCAATCTGTTTGAATTGTAGTGAAAAACTAGTTAGACCCATTTTGTTTTCATGTAATGTATGTGAGTACATTTGCAAT
Organism: Xiphophorus maculatus; assembly: GCF_002775205.1. Classification (NCBI taxonomy): domain Eukaryota; kingdom Metazoa; phylum Chordata; class Actinopteri; order Cyprinodontiformes; family Poeciliidae; genus Xiphophorus; species Xiphophorus maculatus. The sequence continues at coordinate 31,623,808 of NC_036447.1, read as the reverse complement.
ATGGAGTTGGGAGCAAATGGGAACAGACTAGAACATTAAATTTAAAATGGTTTTCACGTAGGGAGACATCTTTAATCAAGTTAAGTGCAGGACCTGTAATTAATTAATAGCATTTAATCAAAAACCAGCAATATTCTATACCCAAAAACTCTTTTTACTTCAAAATCACTAAACAAATAATATCTCTCTTAACAATAGAGATATTTGTTTTTAATCTGTTTTTCAGGTTCTTCAACCATCAGATTGGTGCATAGTAATCCTGATCATTCATGGAGCTTCTTTGAATATTTTTTTTTTTTTTGAGAAATAAGGATTATTGATACTTTTGATGTGTTGGGAACATCTGTGCTAACTGCTGTTTGTTTGTTGGCAATGTGTTGCATTGAGATAAATATTTCATTTGAGGTAGAGTATTTTAGTCTTGAATAACCTTGTTGACATTTCAGCTCCTTTTTACACAACTTGAATACAGCAGTAGTATTTTCTAGCGTTCCATCAGATAATTTTTTGAAGCAAAATGAAACCCAGAGAAGCATCTTTGTCTTCATTTGCTGTTGTTTTTGGATGTTGCTTGTGCAGCAAATTTCCTGGCATACCAGAAAGACACAAATACAAAGGTTCTTTAGCATGTGAACGATTAATTGCATTAAAATGTTCAATGCGTTAAAATCTATGTAACTAATTTATTGAAATTAAGGTGTTAAAATACTGGTCCTACTGTAGTTTTTTGCATGATCATTTGATCATGTATTAATTTAAATAGCCTAAGCAACTTTGGTGTAAACTTGGCAGTAAAGAAACATTTGTTTATTTACAGAAATGTATAAAAATATATCCTGCAAAGAATGAGGCAACAGTTGTGGTAAAATGATCTCATGACTACTCCATAACCAGGGCGGAACTCAGTCACCTATCACCTGAGCACTGAAGGAACTGCTCTAACTTCCTTATATCCATTTTCCATCTGTCTCTGTCCACTCATGAGCTTTCAAGCTTGACTGTGTCTTCTGTCCATTCTTTCTTAAGAACAGCTTTTGCCTTTTCATGTGTCACCCCTCTTGTTGTCCCCGTCTCCTTCCCTTTCTCCCTCCATCCATCAACAGCCCCGGCTTTCAGAAACTATCAGCCAGGCATTTTTTCCTTCAAGCATCACCCCTGCTCTGCCAGTTGAAGGGGGCTTCAGCACAATTGTCTCTTCCATTTCCCATCCCTGTCTTCCTGCTCTCTATGATAGTGTCATTAAGGCAGCGGCAGACATCGGTCAGACTCTAACTTTGCAGACAAAGCCTAAGAAGCTGGTCTATGATGACTTTTTACCAGTGTTGGGAGTGTGCTTCATGACTGTTTAAGCGTTCTTCTTCTCGAGTGATCACAGAGCTGTTTGAGATGCTGGAGTGAGCTCTCTCTGTTTCAACCTGCCTCAGGGACAGTCTGTCTGCCATCACTGTGGAGCCGCTGTTGTTGTTTTGATGCCATTTCTGAGATCTTGTTGCAACAAAGAATGGAGGAATTAACTCTCATCTCTACGTGCTCACTCATGCTTACTTTTCATGAGTATTAATTGTTGTTTCCACAAAACTCTAGAAGCAAAACATCATGCCCCCCAGGCTTATCTGCACAGGCACACTTTTCACACATACATCTTTAAACATTGTCCTTAACATCCTCCCAGCGCTGTTGGCGCCCCACCTAGTTTAGGCTTAGTGTCTTTGATGTTCTATTCCTTTATTGTACACAAATCTGCAGGGTGTTTTCTGGTCCCTCATTGAGCCAAGCTGTTAATTATATAGGAAGACACTTCTCCACTGTTGCTTCCTGCTGAATTCCTGGCTGGTCTTCTGTAATCCCCTGGGTGATCTGTAAACCCCCAGGGAACATGCAGGAAGATGTTTGAGCTGACTAACTTTGAATTACTTGTTTTACTTGTGTTCATAATGTGTGGGAGGACTTGAAATGTGACAAGTGGTTTTATACTTTTATGGAAGGTTCTAATTCATTTTATTCAGTGGGTTCAATAACATTTCTGATATCCAAATGTAAATATCCAGAATATAGTTTTTCAAGCTCTTGGTCTCATATGTTGCATAAACTGATACAAATAAACGCACAGGTATTTTCAGCTAAGCAGCTGCAATTTGTGCCCAAATCTTCTATTTTACTTTGCAAATTAATATCATAGCAAAATTATGTTTTCACGTCAAATTCACTATAAACTGTAGAGCTGCTAAGTTTCAACCCAAGACTGCTTAAATAGAGCGGCCAGCGGCATACCATTTTCCAGAATGTGACATTAATTAAAAATGGTTTAAAAAGCTGCAACAATTAAGCTATTCAGTTGTGTCTGTTGTGAACTGTCATTCATTTTTCATGAACAGAGATTTTTCACTCCAGGACATTTCCTATTTTACTGAAATGATATCAAGATCATGTAATGCTGACACTCAAAAGAACTTTTATTAGCAATTAACACATGGAATAACTTAGCTTTTCTAGCCATGACAGCTTTCTCCCTGGATTTAATTGTATGTAATTGTAAGACAACAGGGCAACTCATGAATAACGTCTAACGTTCTGCTGAGACTGCTACATATTCTACATATATGCAGGTCGAAAAATCAAAGCAATAAAATAAAGCAACTTTCTGTGGTCACAATAGCTTTCCTCTTGGATTGAGGTGGATCGCTCCTTCAAACTGGTACAAAACCGCAGCTTCACAAACATCTCAGTCTCTCTCAACAAAATTTACTTGGATGCTAGAAGGTAATACATAAACATAAACAGTAAAATGTTAAAGTAAACCAAATCATAGAATTTCAATATTTTATGATTTGCTACTGCTTTATGTCACTCTGATAACAACGGCCTCTAGAGTTAGGCATTTTTAAATTGGCTGATATATATTGTTATTCTGGGCTCATAATATCCTTCACCTTGAACAGAGGAGAAATGCAGATGTTGTTTGAATATTGCAATAAAAACACTTTGACACTGGAGACGGTGAGAAAAGGTGAAGGCTAATTGTTATTCAAGCACTAGTGTGGTTTTCTAAGGCCACTGAAAGAGCAAAACATGTCTGAAAAAAGGTGAGAAGGTTATTCCAGAAAAATATTTATCCTAAGCTGTTCAAGGTACACAGTAGTGTTTTAAATGTTTTTTTGGTTTTGGTAAGCACTTGAATTCCTCTTTATGACTTGAAGAAATGCCTTCGAGGGATAGACAAATAATTTAAAAATTTAAAAATAAGACTGGCAATAAATTATGGAAGAGTACGTATTCTTTATGCATAAATGATATCTTACAGATTTTATTTGATCTCTTGTTTTTAGTAGGGCTTAGTTAGGAGCTCTGAGTATCTCATGTCGGGAAATTTTCCTACAAATGCTAAGACACAGCAAACTTTAATCACATACAGCACCCTCCACATTTACTGGCATTCATCATAGAGATAAATAAATTCCCTTGTTATTTATTTTCACTACCATTGAATTGTAGTCCACACATTAAGTACAGACAAGAGCCCAGACTGAGGAATAATAATAATTATTATCTTTTTTTAAGAAGGCGCAGGGACAGATTCTGTAAAATAAATGCAGCTGAAATCTGTTTGAGGGGTATTTTGCTTTTTAATCAGAATATTGAGGAATATTTTATCCATTACGTCTGGTTTCCCTAGGGGGTAGAAATAATGTAAAACAGAGGCTAAGTTTTCTTCACTGCTCTTCAAAATGTATTATTATAAGTCAGGAAATGGCTACAAGAAATTTGATTAAATCCTAAACTTGCACACATCTACCGTCAGGGCAATAAGTTCAACCAGGCATTTCCAACTCCAGTCTTCAAGTTCCACTGACCCACAGTTTCTACATGCATTCCATCTCCAATACAACTGAACCAAAAGGCAGAATTAAGTTTGTTTCATGTCAGGAGGTTTTACAGAAGCTAGCAATTCATTTGATTCGAGTGTGCTGGAGCAGTGATGCAACACAGAGACACTCGAGGACTGGAGTTGGAGACCCCTGAGTCATACAAACCAAAATAACTAGAACAGTGACACACAGGACTGTCCAAGACCCAGAAAGGTGTGTAATGATACGTTCAGCTTACAATAAACAAGACAAGATTTGGATTTAACAAATTACTTTAGAGGAAAATACAGAAGTCTGTTTTATATTTTTCTTAAATGGAATAAATGGGGATCTAATATATGGAAATGATCATTACAATAACAACTCCAAAGAAATGCTTGGATGCTGAAGTTGGTATATTTCAGGTACTATAGTTTCATACTAATTTTATTTATATTATATTTATATTTTATTTATTTATATTATAAAATATTAGTTTTATTTATAATGCTGAAATTCACTAGTAGTGGTGGAGGCTTATAAGAAAAAGATGGAGAGCAGTTAAGAAAATATGTGTTAAATTCGAGTAATGTTGTCATAGGAATAAACAATGGCACTAAGCTTTCCTGATACCATCCAGCCCTATGTTAATTTTCATGACTCACTAATTGTGTTTTAAATAATCTAAAATCCGTGTCTATTTTTATTTATTTATTTCTTCCACAAGATATGATCAAATATAGATCAGAGTCCTTTAAAACAATGAAATGACCCTTTAATTTGGTGTATATAAGTACAGTCCATGCCAATCAGACACAAACTTCAGTGGTATTAGGCTGCTTCTGCACAGTCATAAATAATTAGCATGTTGTCAATCAACACTCCTCAGTATTAAAAATATGGTTATATTGGTTACTGTTGTGATGACTACATAACTTGCAATAAATCCTTTTTTTTTCTTAGCCATGTTTCAAACTCTTCCTTTAGCATTTTCTCAGTAATCTGTTTCAATTGAGATTATTTACTCATTCAGTTACACTTACAACAGTTACTCCAATAAAAGTTCACTTTGTTTTTAGTTTTTACATCCCTTTACTGGACCTCATCACTCTTTGCTCCTTCAGTATTATGAAGCCAGAAACCAGAGACTCTGCTCAAAGTTTAATAAACCAGTTAATAATTTTTGGAAACACAATTTAACTGAGTTTAGTTTTAGGTTCTCTGAGCATCAGGGAGCTTTAATAAACTTTTTATAAACAATTGTTGTCTGTTCATGTAAACCCTTTAAAAATACATTTTTGAATGTTTATTTTTTGTTTTGTTTTATCTCATGAACCCACAACATGTCATTTTGCCAGAATGCTGATTTATGCACCAATTTCACTGCTAATGTTTGACAAATGAAATGGTTCAAAATGGGAAATGACACTGAGATAAATGTTGTGAATTATGCATGACGATGATTGTGCAACAAGTTTCTGTCTTTCAATATGAACATTTGAACATGTGGATTTAAATAAGATCATATTCAGATGTAGAAATCCCTTAACAGTATTTTTCCACTGGAATTTGACAATGTTGTGTCTGTTTGCATCTTACACTCGCTGTGAGTGCTTACTCACAGGGAGTGTAAGATTCACTAAAGTGAAATTATTGTTAGTGCACACATTTTGGCTAATAAAGCTGATTCTGATTGTGGTTGTTTAGGCTGAAGCCCTTCACATCATACAAGATTCGAATGCTTGCCACCAATGACGTAGGAGATAGTGTCCTCAGCAAGGAGACAGAGGCTGTTACTACTCTACAGGACGGTAAGGGTTGGAATGCTTAAAGAATGAAGGGAAACCTGGATGCAGTGGAGCTGATGTCTGTATGAAGCAATTACCTGTTCATTTTTTTGTCTGTCTTCTTTCCAGTTCCTAATGAGCCGCCAGTGATCCTCTCAGTGAAACCAACAACTACTACCTCAGTAATGGTGCAGTGGAAGGTATTTCTCTTCTTCAAACATTACAAATGTCCTTTTTAAACATAGATCTCAACTCAACATACTATATCTTAAAAGATCAGGTTAATCATTTACTTTAAGAGACGAGGCTTGTCAGATTTTTATTTTATATAAATTTGCTTTCTGTTGGTGTCTGTGAAATTGGTTATTCTTATTTATTAAAGCAGAAAATGTCAAAGAGCAGTGAGGATAAATTTTAAGTACAGAGGAAAGTAGAAAAGAACTGAGGGATGGACTGTCTTAGCCAGGAGAGAAATGTTCAACTCTTAATGATTATATACCAGCAGGTGATGTGGTACAGGTTGAAAGGTGCCCTCAGCAGTCAATCCAGCAACAGAGGAAATAGAGAGGAAGAGGAAAAGACAGTAGATCCCTTCTGAGTACTTTACAGCTTGCCTCTCTTTCTCTTCTGTCTGTAAATGTCTTTTCTCATCTTTGTAGCCTTATGTCAAAGCAGAAAGAGGCAATGAAAACACAAAGTCACCAGCAATTTCGTCACCCTTTATGAGAGTGCCAAACCTATTGAAGCATCACTTTCCTTTTTGCAAGTTACTGCAAGACCGATACTCTAACCTTTTAAATTGGATGACTAATAAAATACAGCTCAAATGCAGTTCTGCTGGCGTTCCTTTGTCCTGTCTGTGGCAAAAAAAAAAAACTAGCTCATTTGAAAAAAAATATAATAGGCTCACAAGTTGTCTTTGAAGAAATGTATTACTAATGTCTATGGAAATATATACACTGCTCAAAAAAATAAAGGGAACACTTAAACAGGTGTTTAACACTTAAAGTGTTCCCTTTATTTTTTTGAGCAGTATATGTCGGTTTGCATGTTTTCTAGCGCCCCAGTGAAGACAGTATTAATGGAGTCCTGACTGGATACAGGCTGTATTACAGGGAGCTTCCTGCAAATGAATCCACTGTCAGTGATGACCGAGTCCAGACAACCAAAAACCATAGCACAAGTGCCCTCATTACAGGTAAGTAGATCTGCTTTTTATGGAGTCAGCCAGCTGCTACGTCAACTCTACTTGAGAAGAAATAACTCCATGGTGTACACGAACACCTCTAACTTAACTTTTCAACAATCTAATCTAAAGTATGTGTTATTTTTTGCAATTTGCCCTCTTACCCAATTGAGAAAGGGTCAACCAAATCTGAGAATCTCAAGGCTCTAGAGTGTGACCAATTGCACATGTAATTGCCTTTAAAAAAAACTCTGAAGCTGCAGAGCAACTAGTCATTCTAGGAAAATAAAGTCTCTGCAACACAGAAAGTCTCCCTCTGGTTCAGTGACAGACATATATTAGGCCCATATTGTACTCTAAGCCAATTAGAAACCGTGAAGGACAAGTTATGCCAACAAGTTATTGTCTGCCATTTTAGCTTGTGAGCTGTGTGGCTCCACAGCTCACAAAATATTTTGTTTATTTTGTTGTTGTTACTAATATGGCCACAAAACTTAACATAGTTTTTGTTCAGCTCTGAATAATTCAAAGTCTCAAACAGAAAAAACAGGATAAATCACTGGAAAAAATTGTAACAGTTAAACCTTGACAGATAAATTTGTGTTATTTAGTCATAATACTGTTTGATTGGCTGAATTTTAAGCTGCAACCAATGTGAGTTACACAAAGTGACACCATTTACAAGTTGTGCATGCTCCAACAGTATTGGCAGACTGTCTGTCAACCACGTTTTTAAAAGTCCTGATAAATGCACTTCGCTGACGTTTGTAAGCTTGATGTTCTTTTCACCAAAGCACTTTACTTTTTAGTAACTGTAAGTTAACTGTCTTGTACAATTCTCCTTCAAATGAAGAGTTTTAAGTTTTACAAAGTTGTTAATCATTTGCAATTCAACATTGCCTTTATGACAGTTAATTTAGAGGGAAAAGTGAGCCTGCAAACTGTGATATTAAATGTGACATGCATGATGTAGCTCCTGTGTTGCCATCAGTTGTGTTCTCGTCGGTTGGTTGGACCCTCATGATGTCAGGATTGCCTGGTGTTGGAAAACTCGGAATGGACTGCCACTAATTCAGAGAACCTTGTTTAAATGATAATTTTCAGCTTTGATAAATGTTTTTATTTGCATTGTACACTATGCTGTGTTTATCTATTTTCATCTATTTTTGGGTAACGATATTTTTCTCCTCTCTATTCCTCAAACTCAGCAGCATCTCTGTCTGTAGGTATAGAGTGGTGGAAAAATTTCTACCCACTGCAAAGTATAGAGTCCTGCAACAATACTGAAGCAAAAATGTCTTTGAATGCTTTGTTCTTCAATACAGTGATTCTATTAAATCCCATTATAATTGAGCAGTTTGTTGTTGGACTCAAAGCACAATTGATTTCCTCTCCATTTGTTTTCCTTCACTTTTCCAAAGCCAAGAGCACCTTCAAGACAGTCAGCAGTGCCTCACTCACAGAGTTTGAGTTGACACGTAAGTTACAAAGTCGACCAACATAAAGCCAAAGTCTTTACCCTGATACACTGATTATGGTTATAAATGTCATATTCACTTTTAATGAGATAACTAGAACTGTGTCCAAAAGTGTGACTTCATTGGGGATGTTCTCTAATCTACACAGGGTGAAAAAAAATATACATAAATCCTCAGTTTTGTACTGTACAATTATTATGACATTATTTTGACATTAATGTCGGATGTAAACTTCTGACTAGAGATGTGTGTTTTCATGTTTAGTGCAACAGAAATGCTTTGAAAAGATTTGACATTTGTTTACAGAACTAAAGAAGTTCAGACATTATCATATTGTGATGACGAGCTACAACATCATCGGTGAGAGCCATCCATCCGCTCCGGTTGAGGTGTCTGTTGGAGAGGCAGGTAGGTGAAAAGAAACAATCATGAAACATATTTATAATTGTAAGATATGACAGAAGAAAGTCTTGTTTTCAGATCAACCTCTATATTTCCATTTCTCAGTAGAGATATGTGAATGCCTTCAGTGCAAGAAAGAAATTTCAGACTTTTCAATTTTTACACCTTTATGTTTTTACCATATTCAATAACAAGCTATACACACGATATCTTTCTTTAGGACATGGATATTTAATTTCCAGGTAACCTTGAGTTTCTTTGAAATTATTCTACAAGCATTGCTCTAAATTACCTCCAACTGTTTGCAGAGTAGAAACAGTCAGACTCCTGAAGGTTGAATGGAGCGTCACTGCATAGTCTGTATTAGCATTCTGAAGAGTTTTTCTGCTAGGTTTAGTTACAGACACCAGCTCAGGTCAAGTTAAAGACCTGTTGCCTTTTATTGTCTTTTTTATTACTGTAATTCATTACGAAGGTTGCTTTCAAAGGTATCCTGAACTAATTGCTAGTGTGCTTTAGAGTATTATTTCCATGAAAAGTAAATGTTTACCTCTGCTGTAAATTCAGAGCATTTTGGTAAAATGACAGCATTTCAACAGCCTGATGTTAGTCTGTTTGACAGAAGGAATAACAGTAAGTTATATTTTGCTTGAAGTTGCAGTGACAAAGCTAAAACAACGAAAAAATAGACTAAAAAGGAAAATAAATTTGTTTTCAGCCAGTGCAGATGCTCAATTCTGAGTTTTGATAGCTTTTAGGATTTCATCAACAACCTTTCATGTAATTGTGTGAAGTTGTTCAAAGGTACCGAGGAACCAAGTGCACTTTCAGTTAAAAAGATTTTTAATCTTATTGGAGTTTTAGACTTTTTGTCTTCTTTCTAGTGGGCTTTGTCCGGTCCCCCCACCCTGCTTCAGTAAAATGATCTTTTAAAGTCTCTGTTTTGTTCTCTAATAGGAAGCATCCATGTGTATCCATCATGAAATATGACACAAGGTTAACTATTTTATAGTGAAGGCTGTACCTCTTTTACGTTTACTTGTAAAGTCAAAGCAGGAGTCCTAAAACAGCCAGCTTACTTTGTCATTCAACCCACAATTACAAAGACACACACACAAACACACACCTGAAACAGCAAGACATTTGTAAACTACAAACAAGAGTAGAGGTAAATAGAATTCCACATTGTTTTAGAAACACTTCCACTTGCAGTGCATCGGAGCAGCACTGCATTCATATCACCCATGCATGTGTAGGGGTGTGTTTGTTAGTGTGCTGTGTGAGTGTGTTTGCAGAGTTTAGTAGGCCGTACGTACCACATAGTGAGGAGTAAAAGGTGAGGATAGGGGAGCGTAGCAGGAGGGGGAGCCAGAAAAGCCTGGAGGGGAATGATGAAATCAGGTGATATGGACTTCTCTTCCAGCCTCAGGTGCACACAGCTCAGTGTTCATTCTTATGTGCAGTACAGTGGCATAACAAGGTCCTGCCTGAGGCTCATTCTAATTGGAAGGGTAGAGCATATTTTCCTCGTTTCCCAGTCTTTTAACATGCAGCTGTTCACACACAGTAACCAGCACCTCTCGTCTCTCCGGCTGCAGCTCCTTCGGTGGCGCCTCAGTTGATCAAGGTGTCAGCCGTGTCTCCCTCCACCCTCGAAGTGACCTGGGACATGCCGCCCCTGGAGACCCAGAATGGACTCATCCAAGGCTACAAGGTGAGAAACAAGCACAAACACACAGGGAACAAATACAACATGTCTGCCAGGGGAAAGGCAAAGTGAGACTCAAACACACACTTAAATAAACGCTTAAAATAAGTGTCTACATCAAGCCTGCTGAAGGAGGGTTAATGCTGCTGTGTCTTCAAGTATCTAAGAGACAAGAAAAAAAGAATTACATATGAAAGAAAATCTGAAAATTCCTTAATGGTTTCAGTATGATTTCTTTGTCCGTCCTCCATCTCTTACTCTAGGCACTTCAGACGCAAGGTTATCTGTCCTTGAGACACTGGTGTGTGTCAGAGTTAAGGACAGAAATGTTAAAGAAAGGAGTGTAATATTTGCAGAGCAAAGGAATGAGACGTAAAAGTGGTTCCCCTAGAATCCAGATCAGAGAAGAAGATGGAGGGATGGTGTTTAAACTGCCGGATGGGCGGGTTTAGGTTTGAGGAGCAGGTTGTAAAGCACTGGAGGGGGGTAAGAGATTAAGATGAAAGAACAAGAGCAAAGAAAGAATAATAAATGAATTTAGAGGTTGTGACTTCTTTTACTGTTTGATGAATAGCTCAGACAACAGGATGGTAACACACAAAGAGGAAAGGCGACAGCTTGGCTGGTTCTACCTGTGATTCTTAGGAGGTTTTGATTTCAGAACAAATTGTCTCTCTGTTTTGTTGAATTCTTGTCTTTGTTGGGTTAATCTGGGTTTTTTAAGCTCCTGTTGGATATTTCTGCTTTTGGTTCAGTCAGTATTCTGCACAACTGTCTCTCCTGCTCTCAGTCTCTGATCAACAACCTGATCTTCATGGCTCCTGTGCTCCCTCATGATGCAAGTTTTTTGTTTTTCTTTGTTCAGTGCCAGATTCTCTTTGTTCCTCCTTTCTGTCTGGTGGATTTTTTACCCACCATGCCAAGTCAGCTTCTGCACATTTTTCCTTGGCAGTGAGCTTGTTTAGTTTTGTGCTTATCAAAGATTAGTGGTTGTACCACCTGCCAGTCTTCATTCTGGCTCTGATGCATTCAGGGCCTAAACCTCTGAACCATATATAATGATAATACACAGCTGTGTTTAGTCTTCAGGTACCATTTAACCTTTGTTGTGAGAGGCACCAAGTTGTTAAATGCCTGGTCTATCATTTGCACCAGAACAGTGCTAGAACCAAGAAAAAGTCTTACGGTTGTAGTTTCTTCTTGTGCAAAGCAGGGTGAACATGTTATTGGGCCATATTTTAACCCTTGGTAAGCCAGTACCCAGAACAATCAAATAATCAAACAAATGTGTATGAGTGGTGCTATAGAAAACTTGCCTTTCCAGGTTTATTTTTTTTACATACTCATATTCATTAAATTTGTTAGTTATTACAATTTTATAGTTTATAGAAAAGCTCACTTTTCTCAGTAACACAGTGTTTATTTATGTTAGTTATGCAGCTATTCTGTTATAATTGCAGCTAAAGAAGACACATTTAAGATTAGGATATTATATCAGACACATAAAAAACATTTTTATTATGTAAATGTGAGACTAATGAGAAGTATGTTGAATTCCTTCTTAAAGTTTATTTTCAAAAGGTGCCTTGTCTGATAAATGAACTTTGATCACTTCTTCTAATTTATTTGATATTCATATAGATACTGAGCTTTCATACCGACCTATGTTGATTTCAGATAGCTTTTTTCTTTAAGAAGTACAATCTTGATTTGAAATCTGAGTCATAATTACTGAGGTTATTCTATGACAAAATAACGTTAATTTTGTTTACATACATGCATGTACTGTATGTAAACAAAAATACATACATGTATGTAAACAAAATTGACTTTACTTTGTCATAAAATAACCTCAGTTATTATGACTCAAATTTCAAATCTAGATTGTACTTCTTAAAGAAAAAAAGCTATCTGAAATCAACGTAGGTTGGTATGAAAGTTCAGTTGCCACTTTTGCTAAATCTCAAAGGTTCACTATTATGTAAAATTCACTTTTTGAACATTTCTGTACTCATCTCCTGCTTCTAGGAACAGTCCAAGAGCTTTTTTTTGGTTTCTGCAAAGCACCCTGTTTCAAAAGCCTCTAAATTGTTGCGTCACAATTTTCTTACCTAGCAGATCCAAGCAATGTCCAGCCCCTCATCTGGCAACACAAGTGGAGCTCCACCCACTTCATTACAATACAACACTGGTTGTTCTGCTGGATTTATGCTGCTGCACAATGGCTGTTGGATATGGAACATATTTTGCTGTTGGCTGCAATACAGAGCAGGTGTCCAGTCACATAGAACAAAGCTGTGTGGCTTCATTTTATGTTTTGTTTGCAATGTCCCTTGTGATGTTGCCAGAGAAAGTTGTAGTTTGTGCAGATCAGTTTAGGAAGGAGTTCTTTGAAAACTACTAACAAGATTTACCAAAAGACTTGGTAGCAGGTTTTGTTCCTGCTGTTCATCACAAATGTGCAGATGATGGCATACATAATGGTTTCTTTTGTATTGTTGTTCAGGATGAACATGATTTGTCATTTAGCACAAGCTAACACTGAATGATAGCTTCTGCTAGATCCACTAGTCATCTCCATTTAATGTTGGAATTGTAGTAAACTGAAAGGGATAGTTTATATTGAGAAGATGCAATTTGTGACAGTATGTCAGGCACTCAGACATACTGACATTGTCTGTGTTTTTTTTTGTTGTTGTTGTTGTTTTACATATAGAGGTAATTGCTTCTCCTCTAACCCTGCAAAGGTAATTTTTTTTAAAAAAAAGGTTGCATTTGCGGAAAAAGATATTTTTGTGGTGAGTTATTGTGCTTCCGCATTAGCAGGAGCTAATGAAAACAGTGAGTTGAGAGGACTTGGCCAGCAGCAGCTAATTTGCATAATCATGATGTAGCTTTAAACAACGCATTCCGCAAAACAAGCAGAACTGATTGAGTGAAATCTCAATATCCGAGAATGATTTTGTATATTAAATGTAATGAGCATGTGTGGTATACCTCAAAGACCTATCCTATAGCAAGAATAAATAAGATTAATGTCTTGATATTTATCTGTCTGGAAAGAGTTAAAAGGCAGCTTGTAAGGCTTTGGGACTCCAGTGAACCACACATGGAGAAAACATGGAACAATATTGGCCCTTTTCCATTAGTGGGCAGCTTAAAAAAGTACATGAAACTAACACAGCAATTCAGAAACAGACCATCACACAATATTCAAAATGATTTTTTTTTTCTTTTTGATCATCTGAAACATGTTCAGTGACAAAAATACAAAAACAGTGAAAGTCTTTTTGGGAAGACTACTAAATCAATTCTCAACAGTTGAAAAATTTAAATAACATTTTTATACAGTAAAAATAATCATCTATGATAGATAAAAAGTTTGTTTTTAATTGTCCTGAAAATTCCAACTACAAAGTCTGATTCTTTGAACAACAATGGAGGAAATTACAAAGTGAGTTCAACTTTTATTTTGCAGTTCTCACTAAATACAGCAAGGCATATCATTCTGTTTAAATGGAACTTCCCCCTGTGAGCTGAAGGTAATATATACTATGATTTTTAGCTGATTGTATCAATGAGTTATTGTGTATTTCATTACAGTAAGAACTCCTAGAAGAAAAGATACGGTCAAATGCTGCCCTCAAGTGCTGCTCAGAAGCTGCTACCTTCAGCTTTGAAAGCACTAAATATGGATTATGGTGCTCCATAGTGCTATATATTCTGAATAACAAGAAAATTGATCCATTTGTATACCTCTCTGCTGCAGTTTTATTTCCCAACTGCAAGATAGTGCGTTCACCCAAAAATATATTTCAACGTCAGTTTTTATGACAAATTAAAAAATGTAGAGCATTTATTAAATATACCAGTCTTATTTTGCTATTTGAAAAGTTATTGGCATATTAGCAAAGTATCAGATCTTATCTACAACTGAGTGAACACTTTATTCAGGTGTTCTCAGACAACAAATACATCTTGTATTAATTATTACACTGTGCTGTTCAGCACATCATTATGATTATATGTGCATGTTTGTTTTTGTGGTTTCTTGGTACTCTATTCTTTGTGTACGCCTTTCTGAACCATTCTCTTTAACAGAAGACTGGCTCTGGATCAGTCTCTATAAACACCACAATATTACCTTCTGACTGCAGATCAGACAATAATGAGTTTGTTGTTCCTGTATCGTTTATCTGTTTAAAAAAAAGGTGCTAAAGTGTTCAAAGACAAAATTGACTCAACACATAAAGGCAGGCTTCAGAAAAGTTACATGAGTCAAAGAAAATCTTCAGTGACACCAAAACTACCAGAAATATATTTAGATCTATTTTTCTTGTCATTAAGGTGGAAAGTATATGCTTTTTATCATAATTTTCAACAAATATTAATCTAAAAACATACAACAGTTGTATCTTTTTCATTATTTGAAACCCAAAAAACATAAATAATTTGTTGGTTTCTTAAAAATGACCAAAAATGTTCCTAAAGCAGATGTCATCCCCCGAGCTCTCACATCAATAGTTCATTGATTTGATCAAAGATTTCCTGCAGTGCTGAGGCATCTTCTGCTGTTTTTTGGTTTAGCTAAGTAGGACGGATGGCCGCTCCAAGATGGCTGCCATATTTCCTGCGCCCGAGCACCCAATGCGAGATCTACTTTTTGTTATGTCTGTTTAGTACCTATTCTAGATACTCTCCTGTTTAGTCGTACTCCTAGCGTTGTGTTGTCACCCTGTGGATTTTATACCATAAGGAAAGGATGAAGGGTCTCTGAGATCTATCAGGGCAGTGTAAACACAATAACAAATGTAAATGTTTTATCACTTAATATATAGTTAGTTGTTCCTCTTCAAGTTTCCAGATGATGGATTGAGTTGAGCTGTGTTCTATGTTTAAAGCTTTGGATATTCTGGGTGTGCCGTGGTGGCGTACAGGATAGCGCGACCCATGTTTGGAGGCCTTGAGTCCTTGATGCGGCCGTCGCGGGTTCGACTCCTGGACCCGACGATATTTGCCGCATGTCTTCCCCCCTTTCCTGTCAGCCTACTTTCATATAAGGGACACTAGAGCCTACAAAAGACCCCCTGAAGGGGTAAAAGAAAAAAAGCTTTGGATATTCTCTTACAACTTTCTCTGACCTGCTGTGTTTCTTCATGCTGTTCATTCACTGAAGTTCTTTAAGTAACCTTCACTGTACAGTTGGATTTGTCCTTAAAACTAGATTACACACAGATTTACAATTTATGTGAATTTTAAAGGACTTGGTTGCACTGGGTTATATTTAAAGTTTTCAGTTTGAATGAGGCTGAATACAAGGTTTTTATGGAATGGCAACAGTATGAATCTTTTGTTCACTGTGTACCAGATTCATTACTGGGAAAGAGACAACCAGAACCAGACTGAGAAGATGAAGGTGATTTTTGTCCCAGATACCCGGGTTCACCTCACAAACCTGACCAGCTACACACCATATATGGTCACACTGACTGCCTTTAACACTGCTGGGGATGGACCTCCCAGTGACCCCCGTGGGACCCGGACTCTGCAGTCTGGTAGGAAGTTCGTTACAACTCAGTTCCCTGAAAACTAAACCATCAGGCAGCGTGTCTTCTGATCTCCTTGGTCTGTTTGTTCCGCAGCGCCCAGCCAGCCGAGCTACCTGACCTTCTCTGAAGTGATGGGGGGGAGCGTCAACGTGTCCTGGGGAGCTCCACTCACTCCCAATGGACAAGTGGAAGGCTACCGGGTCATCTATCAGCCCACCGCTCCTGTACAAGGTATGCACAAACACAGACACTCACTCACTAAAGGGCATGTCTGCTGTTACAAAGTGCTTTCTCCTCAAAAATCTGCAGGAGTGAGTAAAGTGGTGACAGTTGATGTGAAAGGGAGCTGGCAGCGATGGCTAAAAGTTCGAGACCTGATCAAAGGAGCAACATATATGTTTGGGGTTCAAGCTCTCACAGTCAGCTACGGATCAGCAGTGGAAGCAAACATCACAGCTCAACCTGTGAAAGGTGGGCAGAGCTGACAGAAATCTCTACATGTTGTCACTTTAGACTTTGCTTCAACTCAAATGATTTTATTTAGAGTATTAAACATTCAAAGTGTCTTTTGGTGTTTTGTTTAGCAAAGATTTAGATATCCCCAGCTGAAAATTAAAAAAGAAATTAAGATTTGATTTGACCTTCTAAAGTATTTCTTTTTAGCAAAATACAGGTATGAAGTTTACATACAAGTAACCTTTAAATACAGGTCCCAGTTTATACAGTTAAGCCCAAAATTATTCATACCCTCAACAGATTGTATTTTAAATTTATTTTTACTTAACTAAGAAGCTTGTCTAACAGAGGATAATGGGACTATTGTTACATCTCTGCTCTCAGTTTTTATTTTTATTTTTTACGTTTTTTATACCCATCTAAATATTCAATGGAAAATTTGTCATTTGCATTTCAGCAGTCACAACTGCTGAAAGGCTTTTTTTCTATTCCTCTGGTTTAATTCCTTTACGGTTGAAGACCTCCTTGCCATCACCCTAAACGTTAGCTTCCTCCTTGGATTCTTCTTCAGATTCAAATCTGGACTCTCCCAAAAGTTTTCATTACTTCACACAAGAAATTAAGTATAATTGGATATTTGACATCGAGAGAAGCCAGTTATAGTGGCTCAGGCATCTGGTTAGGATGCCTCCTGGATGGCTCCTTGGTGAGGTGTTCCGGGCACAACCCACTGGTAGGAGGCCCCGGGGAAGACCCAGGACACGCTGGAGGGACTATGTTTCTCGACTGGCCTGGGAACGCCTCGGGATTCCCCCGGAGGAGCTGGAACAAGTGGCTGGGGAGAGCCTTCTTAGGCTGCTACCCCCGTGACCAGACCCCGGATAAGCGGAAGAAGATGGATGGATGGATATTTGACCACTCTTCTTGGTAGAAATGGTCGCTCATTTAAACTGGTCCCTGCACTGCTCCTTGTTTTCAGCATTCCTTACAAATTTCCAACAAGCTTTTTGCCAGTACAATTAATAATTCACTATATTTATATACTGGCAGTTTACAACAAATGTCATCTCAAGGCATTTTACAAAATATTATTTCAATTCAATCACACTTACATTCCAATTGATCCTAGGTATCAAACAGTGCAGTATGCTCAATTAATCACTCAATGTGTTAAAAGGTTTCTATCTAAGGAAACCCAGGATAATGTATTGAATTGTATTGAACCAAACATGAAGTACCAACCTCTACCCCTTCCCCTCCTGACACAAATGGAAACAAAAATGGAAATTAATACTTATTGTTATTATCAAGCCAGTTTTTTTTATCGAACCAATACTGATATGTTAAAAAATGACTAATACCAGTCGATACTGATGTTAGTGCCAATGTATTGTGCATTGCTAATAAATTATAGGTAGGATTAAACTAATTTCTGTGGGTTGATTCCCAGGAAAACAACACAAATCAGTACCATGTCTACATGTGAATGTGTTCCTCTGATACTGAAGGGTCCCCGGGGCCGCCGGTGGAAATGTCCATCACCAAGACATCCTCTGCCCTCACTATCCACTGGTCAGAGGGAGACATGGGTGCAACTCCTGTTACTGGTTACGTTGTGGAGGCGCGTCCCTCAGGTGAGCTCTGTTACTCATTGCTCCGACCTTTGTACTGTCTGTACTGATTATTTTACTTACTCACACTAAACTGTTCTGAGTGCAAGTCTCTGCATTGTGCAAAATCAAGTCAGGCACAATTAAATACCAGTGTGTGTGCGTGTCTGTGTGTGGGGGTGGGCGTGCGTGGGCATGTGTGTCATACAGGAAAGGAAACAGCTTCAGCACTCTGCAGGAGAGCAATTGTAGTCTTTGATTTAATTTTTCTTCTGCTAACAATGAATAAGCCTCTTTATTAAAAGTCGTAACAGCAATTACTGTCTCCACCACAATATTTTACCCATCTAAAATGTGTCCTTCTTACTCACAGCTACTAATTATATCCATCCACTTGTGTTAATGAAACTTGTATTCCTGTAGACGAGGGAGTCTGGGATTCCTTCATCCGACTCCTCCCTCCAGCCAGCAGGTCCATCTCCGTGCCACTGGAGCGTCTGAGGTCAGGGGTCAGCTATGAGTTCAGAGTCATTGCTGTGAATCGCTATGGTTACGGACAGCCAAGCGCACCCTCCGTGGCTCTTGCTGGTAAACACACACAGATGTGCAAACCACTGGAGATAAAGCTGGGGAAGTTTAGACAGTAGTTTAGACATATTGTCTGCCTGATGGATGCAACATAGAGGAGGAAGATACTGAGGTGATTGGGCTTTTGCTGCCACCTAAAGGCAGAACTGCTTCAGCTACAGCCTGTGTAAAAGGTCAAACATAAATCTAAACTCAGATACTTATCAGTTAGCTTTAAACATTTTTTTAGCACTTCTAATGAACAGATCAGAGGAACAGACACTTAGAGCTGTCTTTATTTTCAAAGGATTTGCTGCAACATTTTACTTTTCGTATTCTAAATGCACAATATGCTGAATGAGTGTAAAATTAAAAAACACTACTGTGCTGTTAAACGGGCAATGTTATGTAAAATCAGTGACTTTTTTAAGCTTTACATCAGGTTATAATGTTTTTCCTTCATTAAAAACATACCGGAAGTGTTGTCTTCTTTCATCTATGTTTAAGAAATCCTTCAGTCTCCCATGGCAACCATTCAACTATGTATGCAGTTGAATGGAATAGTACCTCCTCAAAGAGCAGACCTCCCTGCAACTTCCTCCTTCAGACTAGCTAGCAGCAATTAGTAAACACCAGATGGAACTGTGCATCTGCAAAGTCTGATTTCATTTGGCAAAACCTTTGTTAGAGGGTTAATAGAGGAGCCATGTTGTGATGAGTTCCTGAGTTTCAGAAAGAGCAGGAGTTTTTAAAGAGACAAAGATCCAATTTCAAGGCGTTAAATTATGAAGTTGAATTTCTTTTAAGTCATATTTGATATGCATAGCATTTTTATAACAAGTGAAGGCAGCATAGTTCTTTGATTGTGCCATGAAATGGCACTATGCCTGGAAAATACACAATACTGCCCTTTTAAAAAATGTTCCCCCTGACATTTTCTTTTTTTTTTCTTTTTTGTCGCACTAATGTGTTTCAGACCATTAAGCAAATTTTAATGTCAGAAAAGGACATTTAGAGTAAATAGAAAATACCTATTTATGCTGGAGCAGCAAAAGCCCTGATGTTGGTATCCATTGCTATTAAAGTGGTTTGGAGTCACTTGGATCTTTAATGTAAGTATATTATTAGCACAATGATCTGTTTGAATAATTTGGGGAAAAAAAAAAACATCATTGTGTTTTTTTTGTTTGTTTGTTTGTTTGTTTGTTTGTTTTTTACAAATCACAAAGCATCTTCTGCTATGATGTTTGGACAGTCAATGACATAGCAGTCCAAACAATGTTTGGACTGCTATGTCCAAACAATGGACATAAGAAAATAGAAAGAAAATTTGTATTTTCTTGTGCTCAAAAGAAAATACAAATTGACAGAATTGATGAGAAATTATCTGAAATGTTTTTGCAATCATCATATATTATGGAGAGTGGTATTTAAATAATTTCTTGAGTGTGGCTGGGGAATTTTCCATCTTTATTTTACCCCAGGAGGTATAGCTTTTTATTTTTTGTCTGTTTTACAGATGACCAAGTTGGTTTATACGGAGCCCTTTAGGGGACATGGGGAATTTTTTTTCTTTTGCTTTCCCTCGCAATAATGTACTGATCAGTTCACGCGGCATAACTGAATACTGTAAGCCGTTCTTACGGTGGCCATTGTACTTTTTGCTATAAGGCTTTCGCGAGGTTTTTCCATGCATATTAATATCTTGTTGTGAAATATCTGAAGTTGTATATCTTTTTCTTTAGGATAGAAATGCACCACAAACCGAATATGAACAGAAACTTTCTGTAAGAAGGAAAGAAGTAAAAATTACATCCAAACTATTTGGACTATTTCTGTCTCCTTGTGTTGGTAATCTGGATAGTTTAAAGCAGGGGTGCTCAAGTCCAATCCTCGAGAGCTACCATTCTTACTCCAACAGACCGAGATCGGCTCTGAACAGGCCTGGTAATGAGCCATTCATTTGATTCAGGTTTGTTGGAGCAGGGAATCATCTGAAAGCTGCAGGGTGGCGGCTGTCGAGGAGTGAACCTGAGCAGCCCTGCTTTAAAGGGATGATTTCATGTGCAGTTCCATCTGAACCTTACACAGACAGACATAAACATGCAGTGAATAAATCGATTTTCAATCACTTTTTTACACCAAAGAGTTTAGAATAAACACTGAGGCTCTTTAAATGTATATACGTTTGAAATTTTAAATTGACATTTGTGACTGTATACAAAATAGACCAGCAAATATTGCAGCATGCATATTGTTAAATTCACTTTTGTAGCACTATATGTTCAATAGAATCAAGAATAAACCCGACATGTTTAATGTCCTAATCCATCTCTCTGCATGCAGCGCTGTCGGAGCGTCCTTTTTATGAAGAGTGGTGGTTCCTGCTGGTGATGGCTCTGGTGGGCCTCATCCTCATCCTGGTCCTGGTCTTTACTCTGCTCTTGCATGGACACAGCACCAAGTACAAGGCCTGTGGTACAGGTCTGTGCTTCTCTTATTCAACCCTTCAGTCTTTCAGGTGCCACAATTGTATAGATGATGTTTCTCCATTTATTTTTATTCTTCAGACAAAAACGTTTCAGCTTAAATAGCATCATTTATCTTTACCTGAACATAGAGATTCAGAATAGTCTGTTTTTATGACACTGAAAAGTTGAGACACTTTTGGGGCACCTATCCACGTGTTTGTTTGTAAAACTGCCTCCAGCCGCTTGTTGAGCTGAGAGGTGTAACCTTGTTCCTTCACTCTGATGAATCGGGACAGAGCCCACTCCCAAGTGTCTGACTGGATTTTTCTTTTCCTCACTTTAATTTATTATTCTCAAATGGTTTTATTTTAGTACAGAAATCTACTCAGCTTTTTGTAGTTGCGGCACTAGCTACATCATTTGCACTTTTAATATTTAATTTTCCTTTTAAGAGATCAATAAGGTATTTTGAATTGAACCAAAGCCAAATAAATGATGAAGATCAGTTGAACCTAACTCCATTTGCTTCATTTCTCCAATACTGAGCTTTAGAGATTTCGTTTCTGTTCCATCCTCCTCTTTGAAAAGGTGGAAAGCTGACTTTTGCTCCTCCTCTAGTCTTATTTGTCACAGCTCCTGTTATTTTAACATATTTAATTGCTGTACTATGTTAATATATTCATTATAATTACTATATTTAACTGTAAATTTAGCCACTTCTGAAAATCAACACACATTTCCCTGTTCCAGAATGCCATTTGGCTCTTTGCTGCACCACATTTATAGCCCTAAGAAATAGAAAGGCATGGATTATTGATTAACATCTAATCAACATAAATAGCTTGATAATTAAACTAATAGATGCACAAAATGACTTAACTTGAATTTTCTTAGTATTGTTAGGGTGCCACTTGTGAATTATTTCTTTATGTTGAAATTTTTGATTGATTAATTGACTTTCCGACATAATAGCAGATGAGAGTAAATTATCATAATTATTGCATTTGCTTAACAGAAAGAAGAAAAGTTTTCTCCTTAATCGTCCTCCGCCTTAAAAGGATCCATGTTTAGTTGTAACAATAGACTAATTGAGAAATATTTATTTTAGATGTAAAAGCAATACAGCAATAATACTGTAGGCTGTTTAGTTTCTATAATTTTTAATAAAATTTGTCAAACAGATGATTACATTATGTGATAAGAAATCATGACTGGGGGATTTATTCAACTTTTTTTTTATTCTGTTTACTTTTGTTGGAATGAGTCTGCTCACAGATAATCTGTGAAAAGATTGATCTCCTCCACCTCCTCCCTGAGCTGCTGTTGCTACAGGAAGGCCTTAGTGCTGTCAGTCAATGCTGCTAATGCATTCATGACATTCCCTGAGAGCTGCAGCATAGCAAAGAGCAAGGGGGATGAGCAGCGCTATATGAGATTGTGACTGACTGCGTTAAGCCCCTCCTCCTGCCTCTGATTGGTTATTTCTAGTTAGCACTGGGAGCACTGAAAGGAGGCAGAGGAGCTTGATTTTTTTCTCACTGATTTTCTGTCTCATACCATACTGTCAGGACATGGTGACAGTTTCAACACATATGTAAAAAAAATAGCTGAGTAGTGGAGGTAGAATTAAAAAAAACAAGATGTCCTGCTGTATAGTAACAGTAATCTACTGGACCAGCTTCTTCAAACGTCCTTCTCCTTTTTTCTATTTCCGCAGGAAAGCACATTACTCCAGGGGAGGAGTCTGTAACCCTCGACAACGGTGGTTTTACTTCTCTGGAGCTAAACAGCAGAACACTCAACACCAAGAACTCCTTCCTCAAAAAGAATGGGACCAGGTTAGCTCTCCCAGAGGATTACACAGCACTAATCCTCATTGGACGAAAAGTAACAGTTTCATCATCCAAATTTGTGTCCAGATCTCCACCCAGGCCCAGTCCAGGTGGACTCCACTATTCTGATGAAGATATCTGTAACAACTATAATGGAGCCGTGCTCACTGAAAGCACCACACTCACAGAGAAACCCACTGAGGTCTCTGAATCAGAGGTATCTGTGTTTTCTAGTCTGTCTTTATGGATGTGGCTTCCCAATGTTTGCCTCAGTTTAAGTTCCTCCTGTTTCTGTTTGGTGTAACTTCATCTCAGTTTGTGTCACAATTTTACACCCGTGTGTCTGACTTATGAAGATCAGTTGGTCAGTGTAGAATTCCACCTCCATGTGTGATCACTAGTTTTATCTACAGGTTGTGTGGGTTAATGCCTCAGAGTTTATGTTTCTACTGTTGTTAGGAAAGGATCAAACTAATACCTGTATAGTGAGAAAGATTAATCCTTCACATTGTGCCTCAATCAGTTTCAGTTCTGGACAGAGTTCATGAAGCTGAATCCATAATTTGATATAAAATATTCTAACAAGTCTTGAAAAGCAGGGCATTTATTTTTTCAGTTTGGGAAAATATTTGGTTTTTCCGACTTTATTCCAAATTCTGTTCTCTAAATTCATTTATCTATCCATCCCTTTACCCTGAATTTGTCAAACCATTTGTCCATCTATTTTTCTACTTTCTTTTCATCCTTCCTTCCTTTTCTTGCTTTTTTTTTCTGGCTTACATCAACTGTTAATGTATCTGCCATAAATTCACTTGTCATTTGTGTTCATACTTTCAAAGTGACCAAAACACAAATTAACTGAAAATTCTGGAACCACTGTCACATGTCACCAAACAATTGTGATTGATTTGATCCTTGCAATTCAGAAGCATGTTACATTTGGAAGAAGAAAATCTGTCTGATATTGTCTGAGGTGTACAGTCAAAAAAAGTGACAAGTATTTTCAGTCTTCAGTTTGTGTAACATGTCTCCTGTCAAAAAAGCTAAAAAGAGAAACATAGATTCATGACTGATCTAACTTATTATGGTCCTCAAAGGGTTAGCCTGCAAAACAACATAAAGCTCTGCTAACAGGCTCTGACTCGTACAAAGCTTTTAGTCCATCAGAGGAAGCTGAAAAGAGCCAGGTTAATCTCAGTGGATATAGATGCTCTAAGAAGGCTTTTTAAGATATTTGTTGTGGTATTACATCGCTGTGCTGTAACTTTGGTTTTATAGAATAGAATAGAATAGATTAGAATAGGTCTCTGATCGTTGTATATAATAAAATGAAATTCCAGATAAAAAGGACTACAAAGAATAACAAAGAAATCTAAACATTACTATATTAGACAAATACAGCATAATGAAAATAGTGTGTATGTACTGATTATATTGCATCTTTTACAAATACTGTATGTATCATATTACACAGGTCTCACACTTTAGTACCTAGTGAATTTGTGTCTTACAAAAATAGTCACATGCCTGGAACCTTGACATGCCATAAACTTTCACTTATTTTGCTTGAGATGTACAGTTGAAACCAGAAGTTTACATCCACAGAATACATTCATTTACATTCATGTACATACATTTACATTCACACATGCACCATTTTGTTTCTGAAGCTAAACCACTTTGTCTGAATGCTTTGCGCCATTGTTAATTTGGAAATCCAATTTTTATCTTCCGGACTGATGTCTTTAAATGTTTCCATCCAAATGTAATGATGCTCATTATGTCCAGATCAGGACATGACTCCAAAAATGGAAGTTACTGTTCTTGTGTGCATTTTCAAACTGCAATATGGTTTTTTAATGTTTCTTTTGAAGTCATAATTTCCTCCTCACTGAGTGGCCTCACAGACCATGTTGGTGCAGAACTCCAAGTTTGGTCTCATGTGACTAGAGAACATTCTCCCACATTGTTTGCTGTGTCCCAATATGACTTGTGGCCAGTAACATATTAATGTAATCCAGTTATTTTTTTCAAGTAAAATAAGGAACTACAGTTTTTAAAAAAAAGTCATCAAATTACTGTTACTCCACGCAAGCAGACTGTGATTTTGTTTGTGATCCTGTCATGACAATCATGTCTTTGCGTCGTCACTGGTCATGGTAACAGACCAAAGCGTAAATCAGCAGCAAACAGTACAGAGTGCAGCAGAACAATGTAGTGTTTAATGCTTGGAAGCGCCGTCATTAGCTCAGCTCAGTGATGAAAACATTAGCATGCGCTGTTCGCTCTGTGTGGGAAGAAAACTTATCTCTAGTGAAAACTCTACTTCAGATTTGAACAGTAAGCTGCAGAAACCCCCAGACCCTCTGACTGACTTGACCAATGCAGCTACCACATTGATTCCACCGGGCAAACCTCTGACAGCCCCTCTCCTGCTAAACAGGTGAAAAGATGGAAATGGTACTAATTCAGAGGACAGTCAGGAGACATCGATTTAAATTATATTATATTATCATTATTTTGAATGAAAGAATGCAAACACAAAAATAATTGTGCTTTGTATGGTTAGGAAGAAATATAGTTTAACAGTAGAGAGACATGATTTTCTTCATGGAATGTGCAGAAAAAATTCTTCAAATCAGACTTGCATTTCATGACATTTTTTGTGGTGAAATGTATATGAAGTTACAAGCCAAACAAAAACAAGTAACTAAATAAAGTAATTAAAGTAACTAAATACTTTTAAAATAAATAATCAGTAAAGTATTAACTAGATTATTTTCTTGGGGAAGTAATCAGTAATTAGTTTTGAATTACTACTTCAGGTAAGTTGACCAACACTCCTTGTGCCAAACCTCAATCTTAACTTCTGCTGTTACAATCCATCCTCCCCCCAGTGGGTGAAATTGATGCTGACTTTCTAAATGGACTGAATAACTTCTTTGGGAGGTTCGAGGCACTGAGCAGTACCCCGGCAAAGAAAACTGTTCCCCACCAGGAAGAGGAGGCACTCTGCCTGGACACAGCCGATGTGTTGAAGACTCTGAAAAGAGTCAACCCACGGAAGGCCCCAGGCCCCGACAACATACCTGGGCGGGTGTTCAGGGAATGCGCAGGTCAGCTGGCTGGTGTCCTAACAGACATTTTTAACACCTCACTGGACCAAGCCACAGTGCCAGCCTGTCTCAAAACTGCCTCCATCATTCCGGTGCCAAAGAAACCTCAAGTCACCTCTTTCAACGATTACCGGCCTGTGGCACTGACTCCCATCATGATGAAGTGCTTTGAAAGGCTGGTAAAAGAACACATCGTCTCCAGACTCCCCTCCACATTCGACCCGTTCCAGTTTGCCTACCGCCGAAACCACTCCACTGAGGACGCCATCTCCTCCACCCTACACCTGAGCCTGGCTCACCTGGAAGAGAAGAACACTCATGTGCGGATGTTGTTCCTGGACTTCAGCTCAGCGTTCAACACAATCATCCCACAGCATCTGGCAGAAAAACTGGGACACCTGGGCTTCAGCACCCCCCTGTGAAACTGGCTGCTAGACTTCCTCACCGACAGACCTCAGTCAGTCCGGATCGGACAACACACCTCCGATGTCATCACCCTCAGCACAGGCTCCTCTCAGGGCTGAGTCCTGAGCCCTCTGCTGTTCACTCTGATGACACACGACTGCGCCCCCAGGTTCTCCACCAACCACATCGTGAAGTTCGCGGACGACACAACGGTGGTGGGCCTCATCAGAGACGACAACGACCTGGACTACAGAGAGGAGGTGGAGCAGCTGGTGGACTGGTGCAGAGACAACAGCCTGATCCTGAACGTTGACAAGACGAAGTAGATGATCGTCAACTTCAGGAAGAACCGGCCCAGCCACGCTCCAATGCTCATCAACAGCTCGGCTGTGGAGGTGGTCAGCAGCACCAAATTCTTGGGGGTGCACATCACAAACGACTTCACCTGGACTGTGAACACCGCGTCTCTGGTCAAGAGGGCACAGAAGCGCTTGTATTTCCTGCGGAGGATGAGAAGAGCACACCTGCCCCCGCCCATCCTGAAGACGTTCTACAGATGCACCATAGAGATCATTCTGACCAGCTGCCTCTCTGTGTGGTGTGGAGGCTGCAGCGCCTCCGACTGGAAGAACGTGAGGAGAGTGGTGCGGACAGCAGAGAGGATCATTGGGGCCCCCCTTCCCTCCATTCAGGACATTTCATCCCAGCGCTGCGTGTCCCGAGGCCGAAACATCATCAGTGACCCCTCACACCCCCACCATGGACTGTTCGCCCTGCTGCCCTCTGGAAAGAGGTTCCGCAGCATCCGGTGCAGGTCCACCAGGTTCCAAAATAGCTTTTTCCCACTTGCCATCAGACTGCTGAACTCTTAACTGGACTGCACTCAAAATTCTGGTCTCCACTTCATACCTTGCAAATGTACAGAGCTAAGTAACTCCATTTTACTGTCAGTCCTGCACTTTATATTTTATATTCATATTTATATTCATATTTTATACTGTATTTTATTTTATTCTGGAGTAACCTCACAACATTGGAACCTCAAAACACTGTCCTGAGCCGTATGCAACGAAATTTCATTCTGTATACACCCTGTGCATGCAAAATGACAATAAAGTCAGTCTACGTCTAAGTCTAAGTCTCTTTCTTTCAATCCTGACTTTATTCTATCCATCTTGCATGAAGGCCAGAATTGCAGAATGAACAATCATTCTGTAAACGATAATTCACCTGAGCTGTGGATGTAAAGATATGATAGAAAACTTTACCAGTTTGAAATATAGGCTCAAGTTGACTGCATTGCTTGGTGACAAGGGTCAATTAGAATGTATGTATGATTGGATTGAGGTGACATGTTGTGAATTGCCACTAGTTGTATAAATAAACCACTTATGTAACTTTTTGTTGTTTTATTTTATTTTATTTTATTTATTTTTTTATCTTTTTTATACGTTTTAAACTCAGATAGTTGTCCTGGATGTTATCTACAGATGTTAGATGAAAGAGTGATCCCACTTTTAATTCTTTATATTAACTTCAAAATTAAGCACAACTTTGTGTTGGTTTGTCACACAGAATCTCTGTATAATACAATGAAGTTTGTTGTGGTAATGTAATAAAAAGTAGTTAAACAGAGACTTCATGCTTTATGTTGAAAGTCTGTTTGAAGAGACAGACTGAGATGATTGAGATCAACATGTTTATGACTTTGAAGGGACAAAAGTTTCTTCTTCATTTTTAGATTTTAACAGCAGCTTGTAACCATTATTTGGACAAAAGTTTTCTGAGTTGGTTTGCCTTTGTTTTAATTAGCCTCTAGCGCCCTCCAGAGGGCAGCAGCTCAGACGTGTTGAGAGGGAGTTTATTCTTCACTTTTTCTTTGAGCCAATGATCCGCTCAACTTATTTGGAAGCCTGCTTTTTATAGAGATTCAAATATGTTTTAAAATAGCAAGAAAATATAAAAGAATAGTATTTTTTCTGTACCAGTAATTTAGTTTTCCTGTCTTACTCTTGTTCCTGTAATAACTGGTAAGTTGAAAAGCATCCTGTTGTTTGTGTGCAGTTAACGGACAGCGACTACGAGGATGAACAGCCTAAGCACTCCTTTGTCAACCACTACATGAGCGACCCCACCTACTACAACTCCT
Organism: Xiphophorus maculatus; assembly: GCF_002775205.1. NCBI lineage: Eukaryota > Metazoa > Chordata > Actinopteri > Cyprinodontiformes > Poeciliidae > Xiphophorus > Xiphophorus maculatus. The sequence goes on along the minus strand of NC_036447.1, from coordinate 31,595,247 downwards.
GGAAGCGGCAGCCCAAGGGCCTCAAAGGGACAGGGAGTCCTTTTGCCTACGAGGAGTGTGCCACCGCTGACACGGAGCCCTACTATCAGACGGTGGTGACGCAGCACAGCACAGGGGGAGCTTACACACCCACAGGGCAGCCCGCGCACACACACATCAACCCCAGCGCCAACCCGCCGGGGTCACGCACTCCTGTGACCGGGTTTTCTTCCTTCGTTTGACTCTAGAGACAGCATTTGCACAAAGATGCACAAACACACACACACACACACGCACTCATATGGAAGAAAGGGGTGCTGCCATGTGTTTGGGCTGAAGGAACTGGGAACAAAGGAGCCGTCACGCCCCAAAGAACTAATCTCACACTCCTTACTCGCCTTCGTCTCTGCTCATGAAGACCCTGTGTTCAGTGTGTGCTCTTTTTCTGAGTGTGCTTAAACGCACCATTACCATCCTCATTTTCCACAAATTCTCACCAGCTTATTTAACCAGGTACTCCTGTCTACTCCAGAGACTCTCCACAGAGAGCTGTAACGACTGTATTTATGTGTTGAGCCCATTAATGTCTTGCTAAGACCCCCCTGGAGCTGGAGGAAGCTGGAACTTCTGCACAAAACTTCTCGTCTGTTTTCTGTACCTACACTTAAGTGCATAAGTCCCCACTTAACGCACTTTCTGATGGGCTATTTCAGCATCTCCAGCTGAGAGACGGGAACTTAAAGGCTGTGGGGGAAAAAAACTGCACACAAGTTTTTTCACAGACTGGTTCATGCACACAAACACAGCGCTGCCAGCTTTCAGATACCACAGCAGACAAGAGAAGAAAGGAGAAAAATGTTTGATAATCACAGCTTTTTGAATCTGAAATGGACAGAGAGTGAGCATGAGCAGATGTTTTTCAGCACTTACCTGAAATGTCAGAGTGTTGAGCAGTTTGGGAGAGCGATGTTTGAATTGGAATACAGTACTTTAAAATATGTTCACATTTTATCACATTGCAACCTCAAAATTCAGCTTGTATTATTAGGATTTTATATGATAGACTATTACAAAGTGGTGCATACTTGGAAAGTTGGAAAAAAAATGATAATTTGCAAACTTCCCAAAGAAAAACAAAGTGTGCTACACGTTTGTATTCAGTCTCCTTGCATCAGAACTTTTGTTGCAGCCACAGCTGCACAACTTGCAAATCTACAGATTAAATGTTTGCCAATTTTTATTTGCAAAACAGCTGCTGCTCAGACAGGATGGAGAGCAGATGTGAACATCCTTTTCAAGTCTTGGATTAAATTTACATGTGGACTTTGACTGAGCCATTCATGATCAGACATGATCATTTGTTGTAGCTCTGGATGTTTGCTTAGAGAGGTGTGGTTGGAAGTCTAACCCTTTCTTTGCTATCCTGTTTATGCTGGAGAAGCACCCCAAAAGAATAATGCTGCCACCATCCTGTGGGTGCATTCAGGTTGATGTGCAGTTTTAGTTGTCTTATAAGGTTGAAACTCCAATGAAGTTTCAACCTATATTCAGTTGAATTCACTACAAAGACACAATAATGTTCAAACAGGTAAACTTCCCCCCAAATATTTACTTATTTGGATTTGATGTCTGCAACATGTCCGAATGAAGTTGAGACATTGTTTTACACAATAACATCCCAACATCACTGGAATTGGGTTTATATAAACATTATATTTACAATTTACTTTACATGTAAATTGTGGGATCCTCTGACTAGAGTAACATCATCCACAGGTTTGCTTTGGTCTCTATGCCAGTTCTATTTTTAGTTGGGGGACTGAACAGAGCTCTGTGAGTTTTTCAGAAATTGGGATCATTATGTAACCCAAACCTGCTTTAAACTCCTCCACAGCTTCTCCATGACCTGTCAGCTGGGTTCTTTGGTGTTCATACATTTATACTGACAAGAAAATACTCCCAGGTGGACTACATTTACTAAGTATTTGACACTGGATTGTATTTATGGGTATCAGAGTGAAGAGGGTTAATAAAAAAAAACAGCACACCATAATTCAATTATTTTTGTTAAAATTTTTTACATCATTTACCTTTTTTTGTACTACTCTATGTTCGTCCAACCCCTAACCTCCTACCTCTGGAGTTTGTGGTTTTAAATGGTAAAATGTTAAAAAAGTTAAAGACATTAATACTTTTACAAGGTATATGAAAAATTAGTTTGTTTTATTTTTTTTTTGTTTTTCTTTTTAACTCTGTACTTCCTGTCCTCCTTTTACTGCAGCTTCCTAAGTAATGCTTGCACTGTGCTGAAGCCCCAAACATTTCATCTTCATTTTGCCCAGATGTTATTTTGTTTGTCCAGGTCTTGAGTGCGACACACGTGCCTACAAGCTAACGTGTGAAACAGCTCTGTGCTCACTAAGCCTGCGCTAATATCTGTGAAGTTCACTGCACAGCAAAGTGTGCCATAGTGTGTGTGTTTGTGTTTTAAGATGGATTTTGTACATTTAAGCCCTTTTTACTTCTGTGTTTTATGTAGTTCTGATGTTTATTTAGTTTGATTCAAGCAGCAAAAGAACACAGCAGGAAGTGTATTGGCTGAAGGAGGGAAAACAGGTCTGATTTCACATTTTTTAAAAATCCAGAAGAATGGACAGAGAAGGGAGCAAGTTTACAGATTCTTCAAAGAAGCATTGTTCAGATTTGAATGGTAGAGCTCCCACAGGCTGAACCTTGGTTTAACTTTCAGGTGACTGATGCTCTCTGATCTGTTTCTCAACATGTAAACAAAATTCATCTGTAAGTTTTTGCGTCTGATTGATTTAAAGGTTCTCTGGCCAAGCAGCAGTGTTTCTCACTCTGACATGCTTATTTTCAGCCTCATACAGTGTGAATAAATGGTCATTGTATAACAGCGTGTTAGTGAGTATGTGAAAAGGAAGTGCACATTATTACACAGGCAGAATTACAGATGTGGCCCAAGCCCAAGATATCGAAGTAAAACTGTTTGTTCTGAAAAGTTAAAGGAGTAAAAGAGGAAAGATATATCAGAAAGAAACGTTGAGTAGGTAACTGAATTATTAAACAATGAGGCAAAAGCTAATTACACTTAAAAAAGTTGCATTTATCACCATGCTGAGTTTTAATCTCAGAGTTAAAACTGTAATCACTACTTTAATTACACAAGAATAACAAAAACATGCATCTAAACTTAAAATTGAAGTACTAAAATGAAAAGTGCTTAAGTTATTGTTTGATAGTCTATAACATGAAACTTTTCATCTATAATAAACAGTAAATATAAACCAGTGAAAATGCTACCCTGCATTCATTACTTTCACAGCAGCTAAATTAAATGAAGTTTCCAGATTTACTGGCATTGATTAGCTATTCCTAAGTGACCGAAAGGTGGAACTTAATTATTGAAACCTCTGACATGAAGAACTTCTTTCTCTTTGCATTTAAATTAAGTGTAGTCTTCTTGAACTTTAAGGAGCTCTCAACACTTTATATGTGTCTCCCACATCTGGCAAGAGATTATTTTAGCCTGAAGGATTTTAAATCAATTTTTCCAACCAAGAAAAAAATACTTTGTTGTATTTTTCTCTTTTTTTCAGCACTCAACAAATTCTTTTCAGAACTCCAGAACTACCATCATCACTCTAAAGGTTCTGCTGGTCACTTTTACTTTTTTTCATCTTTAATGTATCCTGGAAGTGAAAGCAATCTGAGCTAACCGAGTGAAAACACAGCATGCAGTGTGTTTGTAGACAAAGACTGATCAGCAGAGCTTTTTACCAGGACCCTCTGTGTTTTTCTGCTGATGCCTGTCCCTAGACAACAGGAGGAGAGATTACTTAAACCTAAGAGTAACCCTACGACATGAACACTGTAATCTAAGAGACTACTGGGATTTTAGATGGCTCTGTTGCAACGTCTCTGACTCCAACTGGACAAACTGGAAGTTTGACTGCAGGCATCTTCCACCCACATAGTTGATTTGGAAAAAGAAACAGCAATAAGTGGTGGAGATGAAGAGTTGCTGCTTTGAAGCCTTAATAGAGGTGACAGGTGTTGCTCTTCAAACCAGTTTGGGGTGTGTGTTTGGGATTATTGTCCTGTTAGACACCAAATTGTGCCAAAGTTCCCATTATCTAGCTGTACTGAGGTGAAGTAGAGTTCCATCCACTTTGTGCAGTGTACCAGAAAAACACTGTGCCTCAATAAACCCAATGTAGAATTTGCTGGACTATGGATGATGGCCATGGTGTTGGAGCAGCTTCCAGGTCATGGCTGTCTTGTATTGGTGTTGAACCACTTTCCTTTAATGAAAGGAAAGAGGAATGGAAAACTGGCTATCAATGAATCAGGGGTTCTGCTGCAATGGGAGTAAGTGAAACTGATTAAATAAATATGGAAGAGCTTTGATGGAGCATTGTCTGGAGATGAAGAGATGACATAACACACAAGGATCAGGTATAGGCCATAACTAAACTGACCATGACTAAACATCTAAGTGCCAATGAGTGCAACACAAAAAAATAACCATGCACACACACACACTAATACCAAAGAGCAAATTAGACTGTGGGTGGAATAGAACAAAACCACAAGATGAAAACAGAATCCTTCAACTCATGGCAGTATGGCATTGATGCCAATAAGTAGATGTGATTGTCAGATTGTATCTGTAAATTAGATATTTTTCTGTGCAACTGAAGCCAAATCTTAAATTTTTCAAACATTTGCAATCTCTTTTAGTATATTCAAGAGAAATGCATAATACTTAAATATGCCTGCATTTTTACTTCCAAATGGCACTCAGTTATGCAACAGAGAGGCAGATAATAAGAAATCCTACTATCCAATAAAACTGATTATGGAAACAATGTACATGGTTTTCTGCTGTGTCTGAGCTGGACTGACTTGGAACAGGAGGAGAAGTTTGTCCACTGATCAAACATGAAGTGGGTAACAAGGATCTAATCTGCTCAGGCAGAGTTAATCCCTCACAAATTAATTTCAGCAACTTTGCCCCTAAACATAGACAGGAAAACACCTGACATTTAAATTACTGATTAGCATGACGGCCTATTGACACTGATTAAACCCCTGAGTATAAGTGCAAACAAAGGGAGAGCACTCAGAGACGACATTATTCTGGCAGATGTCACACATTCTAACTTGTTAAAATTGGTAAAAGCTTTTTCAATCTGGAGAGACTCAGACAGAAAAAAGAACAGCGATTAAAAAGGTTTATTGACATGCATGAATTTAAAGTTATTTGGCACTCGGGCCCCGGCTGACAACATTGAGCTGTGAATTGCAATAAGCTCGGATGAGCATTCCCGATGTAGGTTAGGAATGTCATACCCCGGGACCCGACACTGGTGGTGGAAGTCGGTGAAGGATGGGAGCCTGAAAGCCGGGAGAGTGGAGGTGGTGTCCTCAACAATTAGTGACAACTTTTGCAAAGATCTGTAGGTGCTTAAGCCATGGGCAGAAAGCTCAGGGTGGTTCAGAATTGTCTAGAAACTGGCTGCATTGCTTTGATAGACTTAAACCTTTTTGTTTTTGTCTTTTTTGTAGCAAATATCTCAATTATATTTAGCTCTTTTATGAGAAGAGTTTGAAGCGGGAGGGACTAAGTACTACAACTAGCTGACAGCTCAGTGAGTGGGAGCTGAGAGCAGAGAGAGAGAGAAAAACAAAAATGTATGCTTTTATTTCTTACCATCTTCAACATAGAGTCTCTAAAACCACACACACAAATCTGAATATTTTTCTATACAAACTGTGGTGTTTTGAGCATTAAGTTTAAATTATACTTCCCAGATCTTCATTATTTCTACTCATAGATTCTCAGCCATCGAGGACATGGCAAAACCAAAAAAGATTTAAGCGTAAAGCAACTTAAGTTATGATTTAAATAACACATAACTTGCATGAGAGCCACTGCAACAAAATTAATATTTATGAGGAATTTTATCAAGTGGAGTTACTCATTACAACTTCTTTTTATTTACAGCCTTAATTTTTTTATAAAGGTGTACCAGAGGTTCTGTGCCACTGAACCAAGCTCATAAGCATTTAAATTTTAGTTTGATCTTTATGGGTCTCTATAGTTTGCTTACTGAGAAAAACACATGTTTGAGCATTACTAGACATTTTTGGTCTTGCAGCTTGAACACATTAAAAACTTTTTAAACCACATTTTACGTTATATTTCACTGTATATTTCACTGCTGACCCCCTAAATTTGCTCTTAAAAAATGTCCCTGTTCAGAGTCCCCTCTAATAATGAAATGGGATTTCCTCCCTTGGCTTAAGCATGGAATATGCTGCAGTTTACTAGCAATGAGTTTTAGAGATTATTTTTAACCTCATTTATAATCATTTACAAAATGTGTGATGGCAAGATAAATTTGGGTCAGCCTCTGACTTTGTTTACTTAGCTCTATCATCATTCCAGGTACACCCTCTGCATTGGTCCCATGGAATATATTTGTTCAAATCATAGGTTGAATTTTGCACAACTTTTCACTGCGAAACCTTGACACTGGGTGGGTGTATGTTTTGGTGATTAGACTTTCACATCAAAAACCAGTAAACAAAAACACAGTATTCTAGATATTTTAAAATCAAAATCTTTAAATTTAATTTTTGTGTTGAGAAACAAATTAGTAGAAATTTGTTTCTCTCTTCATATTTAAATGACAAAAATTGAAAATCAGAAGCAAAGATGCACTTTTTTTCTGGGCATTTATTCTGGTGTAATAATCTACACCTTAATTAGAATATGCTTCGCCCCAAGACATCACTGCCTTTAACAATCTGGGAGACATTTTGAAATCATGTAAAAATATGACTTAAAAAAAAGACTTTTATGTTTGTTTTTGATTTTTTTTTTTTTGTTAGAAGAATACCTTACAAAAGGTATTTTGTAACAAAATTCTGTACTCTTTTTTTACTCTGAGGTATAAAACGATTACAATTTAAAAAATTCCCTTTCTATTTAGCTTACTATATTTATATTTCTAGTCATTTTGAATTTTGGATACAGAAATTTTGAATACAGATAGACAAAAAATCTAGTTTTTCAGTTTAAAAGGAATATTAAATAATGTATTATTATTATTTTATTATTATTATTATTACATGTCTATATCATATATGTAATAATGCACTGACGCCATTGTCACAAGACCTGAATTTATCTGAAGGTTTTTTAATAACTTTTTTCAGTTTACTGTTTGCTGTCCTGTGGCTCCTTGACACCAGGCGTCGCTGTAGGGCGCTGACATGTGAGAGGAAGCTGTTCTGAGAGCTTGCTTGGTCCCCGGAAACAGTATTGGGATAATAACGGGCTTGTTTTTACGTTTGCCTCTAATTTAGCTGCTTTCCAGCTCCGCTTATCGACCTAACACCGCAGTATTGCTGTCGACTGATTAAAATCTGCAGCGCAGGAACAGCTACGAACTCTAACTAACGGCAGCCGCTCGGAGCTGAAGCGATCCAAGTGTGTGTGTGTGGAGGTCTGAACACGTCGTGAGTTGTGGCATCCCTTTACCCCCTCTTTGTGGTGTTGTGAGTTTTCCTGTGCTCCGTCTCGTCAACGTTTTGTCCTGCTCATTTTTTCATTATATATTTGCACCTTTGTTATGTGCTGTCGGTCCTGTAGGAGATAGAAGACAGCCTTTATAAAGGGGAAAAGGGATGTAGGAGGGGTATATTGGGTGTGCTTGCTTCATTCATTTTACAACTGTTTAAAACATGGAACTGATCTACTCGCAAGAATTATAGGATATGACTTAAACCTGGAGGAACCATCGTTTTGTGCTCCATCTGAATCACGTTTAAAGAAATGTGGCTTTTAAAGATGGCAATAGATGAAGTTAGTTTTAAAATGAATGCCATTATTGACGTTAGTCAAAACAATACGTGATAACTGTTAATCTCTAATCAAAATCGAAGCGAATATTGTCTTTTTTTTTAGAGAAATAAATACATTTTGATAGGTCCTTGTTTAATCCAAATGTTAGCTCTGGTCTCCATGGCAGCCTGTCCTTCATGTTTTAATTGTATTTACTTTACCTGATTCAGTTGACCTCATAATCTCTTCGGCATGCGATGTTGTTTTTTATTTCAAAAGGGACAATGTACATAACATAATATGCCACAGTTAGCCAAAAAGACTAGTTTTCATCTGTACTCCCTCAAGCTACAATCAATATAAATATTACAATGCAATACAGACAACAAGTTTCTTCCAAAACAGGAGAATAATAATGATAAATTAAAAGCATTTTTATCTAAATGACTATATCAAGTTACATAATTAAAAAGCCATAAAGCACAAAAGTTCAACAATACATTAAAACAAATAAAATAAAAATGAGTCAGATGATCAGTGCCTGCACATTTGTTTACCCAAGAGCCATTCTTTAGTAGCAAATGATTTTAAAGACTGTTTGGTATTTAATTCCAGTCGTGAAAAGCTCTCACTCAAAATGAGTTCTGACCAAATGTACTCTGTCTAAGAAGTACAGCAAAGCTCTGATGGTCCTCACAGACAACGATGTGACAAGCTCTTCAAATGAAGGAGGTGCAAGACCATACACACAAAAAAAGACCAAACGGAGATGTGCAAATATGGTCATATTTTCCCAACTCAACAAATTATGTTTCGTTAAAATATTGCAATGATGGTATCCTACAGGCTTTTTAATCTAAGATTTTAAATGTCTGTTTATAAAGTACCTCAATAGGCTGTAGTAAATGGGTCATCCTGCTCCTAGCTTGAATCAGTGCATTCATGAATATTTTTGTAACCAAGTTAGTTAAACCGTATCTTGCACATGTACCTAAAATATGCTAAATTAAACTTAACTGTTTTTGTTATTTTCTTAACATAAGATTTTAATTTTAAATTAGTATCAAAGACAATCCCAAAATATTTAAATTGTTTGACCAATGTGATCTTCTCTCTGCATGTCTGGGTCAGGTGTAATTTGTGGTCTTTCAGTAAAATACATGCTAACTGTTTTAGAAACATTTAATTGAAGACGGGCATGCTGAAGCATAGCATCAGTAAGTCTCCAAGCAATTTGTTTTTATTTTTACTATGTACATAGATGACAGTAACATTGGCATACAATTGGATATCTACACTGTCACAAGCTGATGGGAGTTCATTAAAGATTAAGCTGCATAACAGTGGTCCAAGTATTGACCTATGTGGGCCCCTATTAAGTGAGTTTGCAGTTATAAGTATCTAGCTAGGTAATTACTTAAATGTATTATGTTCAGTCTGTCAGATAAAAACTAATCAATTTAATTGTGGTCGGTGAAAAGCTAAATTTTGATAATGCAGAAATAAGGACTTTATGATTTACTGTGTCAAATGTAAATCATTTGACACAGTAAATCTCCTTAAATCTTAAAAACAAAACCCCAACAATACTACCTGTATTTGAAGATGTTCTAATTTTCTCTATGTAGCCGTTATGAATGTTTGGGATGAAAGCCAAAATACATCATATGTAAGGAAAATGGGCTATTATTAAGATATCCATTTTGTAGCTACTTTTGAAATTGTGGGTAGGACCGATATGGGTCTGTAATTTTGAATATCTATGGTCTTACCAGATTTAAAGATGGGTGTAATAATTGCCGATTTTCATGCAATGGGAACGGTACCACTCAAAATTGAAGAATTTATCAACTTAAAGAGTAATGGGTACTTATTATTGCTCAAAGCTCAGAACTTTGGGCATCTGAGAGGACATATCATATATACATCTTTAACTGAAGCAAATCCATTACCGGTACTTTTAGCACTCTAGATTTCTTTTAGGGAAAAAAAATGGGTAGATCATTTTTAATAGGTATAGGATTAAACAGAACAAGAGTGAAACTATGAGCAATTAACAATACTGAATGCAGAAAATAACTGTTCAAGGCCTCTACCATTTCACCAGGGTCCTATAGCAGTTTTCCTACCACTTGAAGTTTTAACCGTTTGAGAATTTAAAATGTGTGCCTGTTGGTTTCTTGTGTTGCTCCCACAAAATTTTAGAAACACATCTGGCCTTTCTAATAATATAAATAAAAACAGTTAGCTTTTGCCTTTTGAAGTGCTTTCACTTCTTTGTTTCTTAAAGTAACAAATATTTTTTGCCATGAATTAATTTTGATTTCAGGGCCTTTTTAAGGGCTGCATCTATTGATTTCATTAAGGTCAAAATACCTGTATTAATCCATGACGCTCTACTTCTGTTTCTATGTCTATTCCTTACATTTGTTAGACACAGACTTTTTATATATATATATATATATATATATATATATAGGTAGACTTTTTTTCATGCACATGGTGCTGCATGGTAGAGTAATGTAGCACAATAAAAAAGGTCCTGGCTTCAAATCTCAAAACTCTCCGTCTCTACTGCTCCATAGAGAGCAGTGTTTGGTTCTCTCCCAAACACAGACATAAGTCGTGCGTTAGGCGTATTAGAATTTCAGAATTCACTATTGTTTGTTAGTGTATGTGCACATGTGTACATTCTTATTTGTCCTGTATGTTTCTTTGATGGACTGATGTGGTTTACCCTTCCCCTTGAGTTTAAGTGTATGTAATTTTGTTGAGTTTTAGCATATTAAAGTTAGTTCAAAATTTAATCTGATCTTTTTAATGTTAGAAAAACACACAACCTAACTACATTATGTTTGTTTATTTTACAGTTCAGAAGACTGGTGAAACAGCAGAAGTTTGAAGACAGACTAAGGAAGGTGACGTCTTCATTCATCAAAGTTTAGATAGGAGCTTCAATCAGCTCCTTCATGCAAAACCCATAATGTGTGACATTACTGCAGAGTTAGCTTTGGCGGATGTGAAGGAAGAAGTTTCTTCAGAGCCACGCCCAGAACCTTTGTTCTTAATCCTGCCCCCACCGCCACCTTTCTCTCTGGTCCCAGGAGAACTCACCATGCCCTGGCCAAAATGGCTTAAAGCTTTTGAACACTACGCTCAAGCATTCAGTGAAAAAGCATTTGGTGATAGAGATATGGAGGACTCCAGTAAGCTGGTGCTTTTACGAAGTTTCCTGGGCCAAGAGGGACAGAACGTCTATTCAACTCTGATCAGGAATCAGGCTACGTATGCTATTGCTATTTCAGAACTCACTGCTCATTTTAGCTCTGATTATTCCACTCAGGCGCACCGCCTTAAGTTCCACCAAAGGGTTCAGATGCCTGGAGAGACTGTAGATGAGTTTGTTACAGCCCTAAAAAATCTGCTGAGGCTTTGTCAGTATGGAAGGTACAAGAACAAACTTCTACTAGATCAGCTGATTGAGAAAACAAACAATCTGCAGCTCAGAGAGAAGCTTCTGATGAGGAAAGACCGTCTAACCTTGGCCAAGGCTCTGACTATTGCTAAAGAGGCAGAACCTTCTTCAAGTGGTTCTCAGGAGTTGGATTTTGATGAAGTGAGTGTGGATATTGGAGAGGATTTAGAGACTCCTGTTCAAATTAAGCGCAAAAGAGGAAGACCTCGGATCGGGGAAGAAAAGGTTAAATTTAAGGCACCTGTGGCGGAACCTCAACAGAAGCTCAAAAGAGGAAGGCCTCGACTTGGGGAGAAAAAGGTTACATTAGAACATCTTGTGACTGAGCATCAACAAAAGCGCAAACGAGGAAGACCCCGGCTTGGTGAGAAAAAGGTCATGTCAGAACTACTTGTGACTGAAGCCCAAAGAAAATCTGACAAAATCAAAAATCAGAACTCTCACAGCAATGATATGATGTGTTATAGTGGTAGTGAAGGTAGAACCCAGGCTTGTGATGAACTAGATAATGCTATCACCTCATCACCTCAGATGATGGAAGATGAAAAAAGCAACCAGTCAAGTTGCTGTGCCGAAGACAATGATGACAGTAAAGATGAAGACTTCTTCCCTCCTTCAACTAAGGGAAAAGACCTTTGCTGTTCCATCTGCATCAACAAGTATTTCAAAACAGTGGACAAGCTCAACAGACACATGAGGACACACACTGGTGAGAAACCATTCAAATGTCTTCTCTGCGATCTCACATTCAGTCAGTCTTACCACATGACCAGACACATGAGGAACCAGCATGCTGCGGGCCCATATATTTGCCCCACCTGTGGGATAAGCCTGGAAAGCCTGGCAGAGTTATTTAAACACAAGAAGACGCACAAGCCACAAATCCTTTACTGCCCTGACTGTAACGAAATCTTCTTAAACAATGAAGATCTTCGTAATCATGTGAAGTCACACAAGAAAGACCTGTCTTCCCAAACAGAGGGAGAAAGCAGTCAACAACAACCTCAATGCATTGAAGTGAAAACTGAAACTGAATTATCCGATATTTCTGCAGAAGCTTGTGAAGCTGCTGAGAGCCATTGCCTGACTAAGGGTGTCAACTCAGATACTAACTCTGAAAAAGTTGTACTAAAGAAAACTAGAGACAATTCTTGTCCCATTTGTGTTGGGAGGCGCTTCAAAGGCCCAAACAAACTTGCTAGACACATGAGGACCCACACAAAGGAAAAACCTTTCAGTTGCCCCGTCTGCAACAAGACGTTCAGCCAGTCCTATCACATGACACGTCATGTGAGAATTCAGCATGGTCTAGGGCAGTACATCTGCCCTCACTGCGGGAAGAGTTTCACCACCTGGCTAGAACTAAAAATACACAAAAGGACTCATGCTCACATTGATCTTTTTTGCCTGGCATGTAATAAGCAGTTCAAAGAGAAGGGTGCACTAGAAAAGCATCTTAAACTACACAAAGCGGTTGAGCCCAGCCCTCGAAGCCTCATCTGTGGTGATTGCGGCAAAGAATTTGGCCGCTCGTATCATTTGAAGAGGCACATCATGTCTCATCGTAAAGCTGCAAAGTCTGACTTTTACACATGCCCTGACTGCAAGCAAATCTTTTATTTCCCTGAAGACCTCAACAAACACCTCGAAGATCATGTGAAGGAAAACAGTGGGACGTGTCCCAAATGCAACGAGAGGTTCGGCAGTGCGGAGGAACTCGAGACCCACATGCAGGTTCATCGGAAGTCTTTTCCTTGTGGTACCTGTGGGAAGAAGTTCAAAGTGGAGTATGCACTGAAGAAACACGAGGAGAGTCACCAGCATGATCAGTATTACTGTTCATTGTGTCAGAAACACTTCATGAAGCTGTCTCATTATAAGAGACACGTACAGGTCCACGACAGACGAGAATCCAGATGTCCACACTGCAACGACGTCTTTCTAAAGCTTACAGCTTTCAAATATCACCTTCGGACGCACACTCTGGAAAGGCCGTACCAGTGCAGTTGCTGCATTGAGACCTTCGAGCAGGAGGAGGAATTGGAGCAGCACTGCCTCAAACACAGGAAGTTTAAGAAAGAGAGGCCTTATTCATGCACACGCTGTGACCTGGCTTACTCAACTTTGGTGGAACTGACTGAGCACATGATCTCTCACGAGGGAGAGCAGCCACAGACCTGTCCCTTTTGTGGCAAAACCTTCCTGAACAAGAACAAGCTGGAGCGGCACATAAGTATCCATACCGGCGAGAGGCCCCACCTGTGCTCCATCTGCGGTAACGGTTTCCCTTCGGCCGCCAGTCTCAAGCTGCACGTCTTCATTCACACCGGGGAGAAACCCTTCAAGTGCCTGCAGTGCAGCAAGAGCTTCAGCTCCTCCAGCGGCTTGCGTCTCCACAGCAGGCAGCACATGGATGAGCGGCCCAGCTATGAGTGTCCAGAGTGCGGCAGGACGTACGGCCGCCTGACAGAGCTGAAGATGCACCAGCGCTACCACACCGGGGATAAACCGTACGCATGCACCTGCTGTAGCAAACGCTTTATTAGCAAAGACAAGCTGAACGTTCATATGAGAACGCACACGGGAGAGAGACCCTTTTCCTGCCCTCACTGTGGGCAAACCTTTACACAAACTGGGGACAGAAACAGACACATCAGTAAATATCACCCTATGATCTAATCAATCTGCAGGATTGCAGGATAATTTTAAAATGTTAAAATTAACATTTTAATTTTCCTGTGAAAATTACATTAGTAGTTTTGCATGCTTGTAGGTATACTTTTAGGACTGTAGTTGGATTCACTGTCATATTATTTGAGAACGTGCAAGAATCCAAATTGTATTGGAAGCATGTCTTCAATAAACGTAGTGTGTGTCCACAGGTAATCCTAAACACAAGAACTGACTGATGTAGAGCTTGATAATTGAAAGGTGCTCTGCTTTTCTGAAGCAATAAACTAGTCACTGACTAACTAGTTTATCTCAACTTATTTTATAAACATTTTATAATGAAACAGTTGTTCAAGAAAATGTTTTTCAAACATTTAAGATGCAAAAATCCTAACAGATAACTGTTGGTAAATATTAAAATATTGAAGAATAATGATCCTCTTGTGCTAATTAAAGCCTAAGGACAAATTGTTCAGTACAAGATTTCAAACCTATTGTGATGGAGGGCTATAGGTAAATTAGATTCCATAGATGTAATGAGAAAATGTTTTATTTCAGGCATTAGAATCTTTATACTTAACTTGGACTTGGAAAACATGACTTATAAACATATCTGATGGAGCTACAACTACACCCAGAACATATATATATATATATAAATATATATATACATCATACAAAAGTTATTTGTTTAGTAAGCATGTCATCTAGTGACTGTAATAAAACACTACATTGAACAATCTAGAAGGAACTTAAGGAACTGGAGAAACTGGGCAGACGATCAAATGGAGGGAAATTGCATTTATTTTTCTTGTTGATTTTGTTTCCAACATTTTATGTTAATTTTGCTTCCTTTAACATTTTAAATTTGCTTGTGGGGTTGCTATTTCAGCAAGTATTTTATTACTGTTTTAAGATGTCATGAAAATAAAACTCTTAATTCACACAAACATCATCTTGTGTTGAGGTCATGTTTTGTAAAAGATAAGTATTTTTGGACACTTTGGATCATTTTTTAGTAATATTATTTTGAACTATCACTACTTGATTAAAATTTGTGGATGCTTTCAGTAATGAAAAACATGTTTTAACCAAAATCCACCATACACAGACCTACAGTTTATTATAGAGATCTCTTTTTATACACCAGCTTTCTACTGTGCCTTTTATGCCATTTATTGATCTAACATGGGTGCCCAAAGTCAGTTCTCAAGGGCTGGCATCCTGCGTGTTTAAGTTCTCTCCATGGTTTCACACACCTGGATCTAATGATGCTCATTAGAAGGCCTAAGAAGAACATTGACTTGCTGAAAAGATTATTACCACCAGGGAGAGAACTAAAACATGCAGGATGCTGGCCCTCGAGGACCGACTTTGGGCACCCCTGAGAAGATGCAGTAAAACATATTATCATGACCTTCTAAGTTCCAAAACCAAAATATTGTCCTAGATAAGCCATGGATGGCAACAGGTGGTTTGGTTCTCGAACACATGTCCAACTTGTTCTTCTAAAAGAATAGAACTATATATTTTTATGTAGTTAAGAGATAACTACAAATCTAATTAAACTTTAATGAAAACAAAAGTTGGCTTAATCTGATGTTTCAATTTCAAAAAGAGGTAAAAAAAAAAAAATCAATCTCCTGTCCTGACTCCCGTTTCCTGCCCCGGTGTGTTCTTAATCTCTTAAAATAATGGAAGGGTCTCAATGGTACAAAAGTAATCTAAATTAAATTTAATTATTTAATTTCCCCATAGGATTAATAAATGATTTTTTTAATTTGAATTGGATTAAACAATTCCAAAATTAAAAATGACTTTAAAATGTTTATTCTAAACTGTCTAAAGTATATTTTAACTGTCCAAAGACAAACTAAATCAACAGAACTTTTAATTTACAAAGTCTTATACTATGTCACTGGCCGGCCCATGCCCTTTTTTAGAGATGTGCCGATCAATCGGCCACCAATCATAATTGGCCGATTTCCATGAAAAAGTGTATGATCGATGATCTCCAATCACTGACTGTTGTTGCCGATCACCAAAACCGATCACCTGCATCTGACTTTGCAGCCTGCGTGTGCTGTGACCTTGCCTGGCATGTAATAAGCACAATCGGAATTGGCTGAAAAAACCTGATCGGAGCATCCCTACTTTTGATTTATTAATTATTGTAATTATTAGTTTAATAAATTTTGTAATGGAAAAATTGACTTTGAAATGCACTTTATTCTGCTGAAATGTATTTTATGATTGTGTGTTTTTTATTTTAGTCTATAATATACCAGTATTTGCCCATAACTTAATATTTTTCTGTCTTATGACATCATTGTTATATGTTAAAATTATGCCATTGTAAGTTTTTTGATCACCACTTAAGTCACACTTTTATGAAATACTGTTTTACTCTTGCTTGAGTAATTTTTTGAATGGCATCTTTTTACTTTTAACTTATGTTGACATGTTGCTACTTTTTCTTAAGGAAAATTTGGGAACTCTACGCAGTTCTGACACCAGGTAAAAAGTCTTTATGCTTTGAAAAATAAGGATAATTATAAATAAATCAAATCCATTCAAGATGAAAAGCGAGAGTAAAAGTGTGCCGTTTGGCTTAGCGCCACCTCGTGTGAATTTAGTGAGGAGAAATGTAATTGTTGATTCTAAACAAGTAATTTTACGATGATCAGTCATATTGTGTAGTTTTCCTAACAGTATTAACATGTTTTATGTATACCATCACACAATAAAGGGGAGCCTTCTGTACAACTGCCTTGTTTTTTTGTCATCATAATGTGAGGAAGCCATCGTCTGTGAAATCTCACTGTTTAGATCCCGATTTAATGAGAAACAGCTTAGTAAAGCCATGGCAAAATGGATTTTAAAAAATTATACCACTGGTTCTCAAGCTTTGCTGCAAGTAGATCTGGTGATATCTGGGTGACCTTTAGTAATGCTTAAAGAAAATGTTACCAACTATTTACAATGTAAATATGAAGCATATCAACTGTAATGCAGATTCAATAGGTCCAAGAAACCAACAGGACTTCTTGATCTTTTGTTCAAAACCGGTCATGTGTTAAGTGCAGTGGAGAATTAAGATCATCCCGGAAGGTGACCTGAGAACCAGCTACATGTGCAGTAATGTATTCCATTTATCTTGAAAATTATAAGACAGATTTTGGAAAAAAAAACATCACATCAAACTCTACCATAAACATAAAAAAAACATAGACATAAACATAGGAAAAAAAACCCTGTAGGCTTTATAAACTATTGTACCCAGAGACCAGGATGGTTAGCTACACAAGCTGAAGGTGATGTCTTACTTCTCTTCATTTTGTGTGCTTAGTTCAATCATCCCTTTATAAATTTGAGTAATCAAATTATTAAAATACTACAAAATTAAAACAGGTTTTTATGTTTTTACTTTATTGAATACAAACTGCCTGAGATCGGAAATACGAGATTCCTCATTTATTTCAAGTTGAATTTGCCTTTTGTATCAACCACTCCGACCCAGGCTGCACCGTGCATCAGCAGCAGTCATAAAAATAAAACTTAATTCACACAAACAATATCCTGTGTTGAGGTCATGTTTTGTAAATGATAAGTATTTTTGGCTTGATGATACTGGATCATTTTTTAGTAATATTACTAAAAAATATTAGTAATTTTCTAATTGGTTGAAATTTTCTAATTGGTTGAAATTGTCCTGAATTTCAACCAGAAAACAGAATCACAGTTCAGTAGACATTTTAACACCCAAACCGGTAGGTGGCAGCACTCAAATTAGTTCTCGGAACGGTTAGTGCTCCCGGAAAAACAACGTTAGCTTCAAAGATCACGAACATTTTCTGCTCTTTTTGCTTATGATGCCGAGTTTCTGTCTAATGTATGTATTTAAGCTGTCCTGGTAATGTGAAGGATTATTATCTAATCACTTACCGTATCTCTTAATTTAAAGTTAACGCCTTTACCACGGCTTGCGGCTAGTTTATGTTGTGTTCGTGGCTAAAGATAGTTTAGGGTTCAGCTTAGCCTTCAATTTGTTGTTGCAATTTGCAGCACGGACTGCAAATTGCTATGCTGTTAACAGGTAACTGGCATTGCTTAATAAGGTAACTGTTGAAGCAGCAGTGAACTTTTAACCGGGAAAATCAGAAGTTTGACGCTTGGAATGGCTGCTTTAGGATTTATTCCTGCCATCGACCATGATGCTTTTAGTTTCGGAACGGAACAAAAGTCCACCAACAAAAGTTCCAAAATAAGTGGAGAAGAAGTCAGGAGGTTCTATGAAGACTTAATTAAAGATGACAAAACCCAGAAGGACCAGTCACTGAGAGCAACCCACGGGAACAATCGTGACAGGGGCTCTGATAGAAGAATGAGGAGGAGAATCAGGACTGGACGAGTGCAGCAGGTTCGACCCGAGTCTGTGGTCCAAATGGAGGTAAGACGTGAAAGAGAAGACAACCAAAGAAGACAGTCTGAGAGATCAGAGAGAGCCCAGGAGCTGCAGGGGCTCAGGCTGCTGCGCTGCGCTCATCAGGGGGACATTCCAGGACTCAAGGAGCTGATCTCAAAAGGAGTGGACATTAATTTCCAGGTAGCAACACCCAGAAGTGTTGTTTCTTTTCAGCTTGATTTAATGTAATTTATCAGTTTGCGTTTTGTCCTGTAGGACTCCTATCTGTGGACAGCTGTGATGTGTGCCAGCTGGTCAGGACAGAAAGCTGCAGTGAGACTGCTGCTGATGCACGGTGCAGCCTGGGTCGGAGTGGTTGATACAAGAGGCAAGGATGCTCAAGATCTGGCATCAGAAGGTATATTCGTTTGTCTGTGCTAACCAGTCAGTGTTCATAATAATTTGGTTTGTATATTTTTTCTGAATATCTTTACTCACCCCCTTTCTTCACAGCTGGCCATGATGACGTCCTGAAAGAGTTATTAAGTTTTGGAAAAAGCCCAGAGAGAGAGACACATTCTCATTACAGGTTAGAACATGTAATTACAACTGAAGAAATCACTCCATTGGCACAAATAACTCACAGTCGGCGTACAAAAACTAAGATACCCATGTAAAAACGGAAAATGCATTCATCTCAATGTGTTTTGTGAAAAGGTGATGTTGCTTATCAAAAGTAAGTTTGTTTTTTCCAATATCTAAATAAACTCTTTTACTGGATGCAGAAGTAACAGATCAAAGTATTTGTGTAAGTTAATATGAACATAATGTGGATACAAAACAAGCATATGTGAAGCTAAAACACTTCTTTGTTTGGACTTTTTACCTAAGATATAGTGGCTCATACCACTTTCACTTTATTATAATACATCCTAAGCTCTTAAGTTGCTTTTTATATTAACAGCATTTCATATTTTTACAATTTATAGACAACTACTACTCAGTGGTAGTTGTTATTGTGTCTTGTCTCTATGCTGTAACTGCGAAGTAATTTCCCTGCTGGGATGAATAAAGTACTTCTATTCTATTCTATTCTATATCCACAGACTTCAATTCATTTTATTTGAATTTCATTTTTTTACATTAACTTAAATTATGAGGTAATATTTGGATTTGCCCTCACCTACTCCTGGTGAAAAGCTAGAGATTATTTTTTAATTTAAGATATTTCTAATTGTGGCTATTTCTTTTGAATCAGTTATATACATCTAAATGCAATTTAATTAGTGAATGGAGTCGAGCTGTATGAACTTAATGAAAACTAGATGCACTTCAGACAGGTCATGAAGAAAAAGTTTAAAGCAGGGCTGTTATAAAACAATATCCCAAGTATTAAACTTGTTCAAACCTTCATATTGCAATAGAACAAAGAATATGGGACAACTGCAGACCTGCATCACACAAATGTGTGCACACTTTTTTTTTACTGCTGTTTGTAGAAAAAAACAACTTGACCACCATGTGTCCATGTCCTTCCCCAAAGCAGCTGGGTGCAGCTTTCTGGATGTAACATGATAAAGTTCCTGGGCAGCTTTGAAGTTTTGGAGATCAAATATTTGAAGCAATATTTAAAGCCTAAAAATGTGACTTAATTTATGCATGTCTAGTGTCCGATATCAACTATACTAAACTATATTTTAAAAAATCTTAAAGCAAATGGTCCATAGTAATAACACTACATCTGTTTTTTAAGATACAGCTATTCGTAAACTGCCCGCTCTGTTGCACATTTGTCAAAATACAAGAATACAAACTAAAAAAACCATCCAAATTTCTATATTGTATGCACATTGTATTAAAAGAAGAATTCACTCTTATTTCACGAGAATTTACAACCAAATCCATGGTGCTGTATTCACTGAGTTAAGACAGTCAGATATTTTTGGCATGTCTGCTCTGACATGTTTTCTTAATGTTTTCAGTTTGCTCCAGCCTCAGTGGTGCGATGTGTGCCGTTGTGAGTACGGAGGCAGCCACTCGTCGCATCTTTCCTCTACTCTGCATCAGTTCAGTCTGCGCCGTCCTCAGCCCACGCCTTACTACTGCCTCCCCCCGTCCAGCAACAGCTACAGGATGATGGTTCGCTGCGGCTGGAAACCGGGTACAGGTCTGGGCCCAGAGGCAGACGGCGCTAAGCAGCCTGTATCCACCGTATTAAAAAGAGACCAGAAAGGTCTGGGATTTGGACCAATAAAAAGACCTAAAGTGACTCACTTCAAAGCTGGTGATGCTGATGCCGTAAAAAACCAACAGCAAATGAAAGAAAAAAAGGGACTGAGAGGACAGAAGAAGGATGAGATCAAGAGAAAAGAGCAAGAAGATAAAAACTGGGAGAGAGATTTTCGTGCTTCGTTTTATCAGTAACACCTGGCCATGCTGTCCTGCTGGTGCTCTCTCTGTGGACTTGTCTAAAACTTTTCACACTGCAGCACACTGGTTGCTGCAGTGTGACCTTACCTCAGTTTTGGCCAACATGTTTTCTACAGTTTGTGCAATGATGCAGCAACTATCAGATGTTATTTCTTTTATTTTTTTCTGATTCATTCTCACTTTTGGGATTTGCTGTTGACTTTCTGAAACTGTTTCAAAAAACAATTAGTATTTATGTTGTAACTATATCAAAAGAAAGTAAAAATGCATTTTTAATGTAAAAAGCAGTGGGCATATATTTTTGATAAAAATGTTAATTTATTTTCATTGTTTTCTTGTTTCTTGAAAATCCCGTCAGTGATAACAGAAGTTTAACATCACTAACCAGGCCAGTGGCTCTCTTTAGGCCTTTTTGCAGTGCAGCACCCCGCCTGGCCCTTCTTGGTTAATTATTGCTATTGTAACAGTG
The DNA here is from genome assembly GCF_002775205.1 of Xiphophorus maculatus. NCBI lineage: Eukaryota > Metazoa > Chordata > Actinopteri > Cyprinodontiformes > Poeciliidae > Xiphophorus > Xiphophorus maculatus. The sequence goes on along the minus strand of NC_036447.1, from coordinate 31,573,946 downwards.
AAAAAACAATTGGCCCTTATTTAAGATCTATTTTTATGTTATGAGGCTGAAAACTGTACAAGTAACATCCTATATAAGAAACTGTAGCCATCATGTTTTTAAAAAACATTTTATGTTTTCATTTTAAATCTAAAAATAGGAATAAAAAATATTATTTAAAAATTGTAACAGATTTTCTGTAGTAGATGTTAAAAAAAATTAAGATGCCTTTTTTTTGAAAAGTCAGGTAAAAATATATGTGGCTCTAAATCTGTCTTTGTTTTTTGTTTTTTTCTTTCTGCTGGACTGAAGAAAAAAGTCTTTGGATTGTAAACGTTGCAAATTCCTGTTCTAGAAATTGTTCTGGGGCCCATGGTGCAGGGAATTTTGGGCTTCTTTTCCAATGTGAAGAAGTGAAAAATTGCCAACATGATCATGTCCAGCATTAGTACTGTAACCGTTATGTGAAGCCAACAAGCACTGAATTAAATAAAAACATGTTATTCTAGAAATATGTTAGTTTGCTAAAGAACATATTGACTGGCCTAAAGAGAAGTTACTAATCTTAACTCATATGGACTAATGAAACCAGGATTATTTGTTTTATCTAAAGGCCAAATGATTTATCCCTAACCCGAGCAGTTACTAAGCTCTCTCTACTGCAACTCCAGCTACCTTTTCACCTAATTTAACACACCCAGACATGTGACTCGCATGTTTGTTCTCCACTGCTTTGTCAGCTTGATATTATCGCCCTTTGCCACAGAATTGTAAAACACTCATAAACCTTTACTGTTTACCCCTCCAAACGTGAATGTCATATTTACTTGATCTTGCTTTTACAATTGTTTAGTCAACCAAAAATTTACAATTTCATATGGAAGGATTAGCATCAGGGGGTCAGGGGGGGTGTCCTGCCCCAAGTGGAGGAGTTTAAGTATCTCGGGATCTTGTTCACGAATGGGGGAAGAAGGGAGCGGGAGATCGACAGGCGGATTGGCGCAGCGTCTGCTGTCAAGCGGGCGCTGTACCGGTCCGTCGTGGTGAAGAGAGAGCTGAGCCAAAAAGCGAAGCTCTCGATTTACCGGTCGATCTACGTTCCCACCCTCATCTATGGTCATGAGCTTTGGGTCATGACCGAAAGAACGAGATCGCAGATACAAGCGGCCGAAATGGGTTTCCTCCGTAGGGTGGCTGGGCTCTCCCTTAGAGATAGGGTGAGAAGCTCAGTCATCCGGGAGGGACTCAGAGTAGAGCCACTGCTCCTTCACATCGAGAGGAGCCAGTTGAGGTGGCTTGGGCATCTGGTCAGGATGCCTCCTGGACGCCTCCCTGGTGAGGTGTTCCGGGCACGTCCCACCGGGAGGAGGCCCCGGGGAAGACCCAGGACACGCTGGAGAGACTATGTCTCTCGGCTGGCCTGGGAACGCCTCGGGATTCCCCCGGAAGAGCTAGAAGAAGTGGCTGGGGAGAGGGAAGTCTGGGCCTCCCTTCTGAAGCTGCTACCCCCGCGACCCGACCTTGGATAAGCGGAAGAAGATGGATGGATGGATGGATGGAGGATTAGCATAAATATTTTTTACAAACAGGTTTTTTGTTAACCACATATCCACTTTCCTCTGGAGGACAGTGGATATGTAGGATATGTAGTAATATGTAGGATATGTAGTAATCTTCATATATGATCTAAAGTTTTTCTTTGATTAACAAATCCCCTCTGGTTTAGATCGATCAGGTAAGGAGTTCTCTAACCACCCATCTGTCTACGATTACCGACAGTTTATAGTCTGGGTTAAGAACAATGTTAAAGGAGTCGTTTCCACATTCTTGTCAACCATTTCCCACTTTTGGATCACCAGGGAAATGACTTTCCACTAGGAAGGCTGCAATTCATCCTCTTATTTAAAATGAATTATTAGAATTATTTAAAGTAATGGTGGAGGAAATTGTTATTTTAGGCACTAAAAGGGTTTTAAATTTGGTTTGTAAAACAGCTTGGTTGAAGATTTCTGCAGATAAACAACCTTACGTTTAACAAACAGAATATGTACCGTACTTTCTGGAAGGCATGTCTGTAGCTTTAGTAAATGACATTTGGGATTTTTTTTCATAATGTTTTGTCAGTATTGCTTATGAGGAGTTAAACATGGACAAAGATTTAATTTATGTGGACCCAATATTTTATAGAAGGTAACAGTTTGGAAATAATATAATATTGAAAAATTGTGCTCTTCCATCAATCAATACAATTCTAAAGAATATTGGTGGAGAAATTATCTTAATAACTTTCTCTTTAATAAGTTCATACTTTGACAAATGTATTTTCTATTTGATCAATATGATTTCAATAAGAAAGTCTGGGTAAACTCAGGTGAGGATGAGAAACAGAAATCCGCCTTTGTACTATGTAAAAAACCAAAAGATGATGTTCCAAAATATTCAACTGAAATATTGCTGTTCATTAACATTAACAAAAAATAGTCTTACATGCTCTTTGTCAAATCAAACTGCTACAAACAACTGCATACATAGGCTTAGCCTTGCGTGATATACAGTCAGACAGCCTGTTGTTTTCAGTTGTCCACGTCTGCTGAGCTGAGGGAGCGTTTCTGTAGCTTTAGTTTGATTGGCTCCAGAGGTCCCATCAGGCCCTCAGGGTGCATCCTCAGAGGGATCTTGGGAAATAAAGAAAAGAAGTCAAGTAGGCCCTTTTCTATTTTTCTGTAGTATGTACTTTCACATTTCTTACTGTATATTTTTGAAAGAAAACTACTTTTGTAATAATACCTCAGTTTCGTCACAGACCAGGAAGCTGTAGTTCTGCAAAACTTTCACCAAGGCCAGTTTGATCATTACCAGAGCAAATCGCATCCCCAGACAGTTCCGTGGTCCGATCCCAAATGGCAGGTAAGTGTACGGGTTGATGCTCTGTTTGTTCTCCTTACTAAATCTTAAAAAACAGCACAAAAAGAGAATGATTCATAAAGTAGTGTGACACTTTTAACTGCTTGGCTGTGTGTTTTATCATTTTATCATTAGGAATGTACAAACCCATGGTGGCAAATGTTGGTCAATAATGACATATAATGCTGGACTCTTCTCATTATGTGTTGATTTATATTTGATGTCTTTTTTTTGGTATGTTTTATTGTTTCTTACCTATTTTTTATGTCTTTTTATATTCACATACTTGATGTGAATATCAAGTATGGGATTTATTCATGTCTCCATCAGGGACTTGAATAAATCTGAAATCTGAAATCAAATAAAACTCAAAAGTATGATTGTGTGTTTTTTGTTATTGTCCTAAACAAATTTCATAAATTCCCAAGTTGATCCTTGAGAATTTGTGAAATTTGATTTGTTTGTTTTTATTTTTAAGCAATTAAACTCTAAATTAATAAATACTGGGCCTACAGTCCAGTGCCTTGTCAATAGATAAGAGAGAACTTAGAAAAGTTTTAAATTGCAGGTGCAGATGTTTGCTTTCTAGCAATTTGTGACAAGGGCATTTTTATTTTCACTACAGTATTTACTGGGAGCTTTATTATTTTTTCCGCCAGCACGAAGTCACTGTTAATCAAGCTGGGAAATGACTATTTACTGCTAATCTTTTCAACGCTAGTAACCCCAGGCCTCTAACACATGACAGTGTAAACAACGAGATCACTTTGAAAAACTTTTGTATTGACTTTAATTATCTTTTATCTCTTATATGCATTGATTATGACTGTTTACTAATTGTGGGAGATTTCAAAGATTAACAAGCTGTCAATATACTTGAAAATTCTGGTCTAATTCAGCTTGTTAAACAACACAATCGATGATACAAGCTGGCTAATTAAATAAACTTATTTTAGTGATTGTTGAATTTTGAAAAGAAAAATCTAAGATAAGTTTTGACAGGCAAAAAAATTGATTTTAATCACCATCAAGTCAATTTCTATGGGATATTATATGAAATCTTGGCAAACAGAAGACTAACTGAAGGATGCTGTCAGCAATGACATTGCCTTGATGTGGTACTTGGTTTCCTCCACTTTCATAATCTTAAGAATCTACCTTACAATTTTCTGTCATGCTCAGGTAAAATCATTTGACAGAAAACTATTAAAATGCTGAAAAAGTCCAAATTACTGAAAATCCTTTGTTTTGTTAAATAAGACTTCTTAAAATTACTACAAGATATGGAAACAAATAAGGGGTTTAAAACCTTCTACACCACTGCAGCAAGGTCTAACGTGACTAAAAGTACTCAGTAAGAGTTTACAGTGTAAATCTCAGCACTGGTCAGCTCACCGCTCTGGTTTGAACTCCTCTGGATCTGGCCACAACTCTGGGTCACGGTGCAGAGCATAAACTGGAATCATAACAATCATGTTCTTGGGGATTGTGATTCCTTTGATCTTCACAGTTTCTTTAGTCATTCTCTCCAGACGTGCAGCTGGAGGGTAGAGCCTGCAAAAACACAGAGGTTTTTTACCTTAAATTCCTTTACAAAACACAAAAATAAAACATGTTACCTCAAACACTCATCCACCACACTGCTGAGGTACCCCATCTGCATCAGACTTTCATACTGGATGGGACCCTGAGGAATTAAAACATGGCATTTTTTATTTATTTTTTATGCATTGTAATCTTTGATGGTTTGCCAGAAATGTTGGTTGTACCTTCTCTGGAAAGGTTGAGTCTATTTCCTGCTGCAGATGTTTCATCACTTCAGGATTCCTTGCCAATGTGTATGCTAAGAAACTAAGAGTGGTGGCACTAGTTTCATACCCAGCAAAGATAAGCATTGTGACTTGGGATAGGATCTCATGATCATTAAGACCTATTGGAATGGATAAGAGGGGAATCAGTTAAAGGTACATTAACACTGGTGATGATATTGTGTAAGAATCAAGTTTGTATCTAAGAGTATAATTAAATCCTTGTATAATTACTGTACCTTGATTCTCCATTACTTTTTTGAGATTTTTTGTTTGATAGTTGATAAAATACTGAAGAATATCTGCCATATTCTAAAAATGGATCAGAAAGTACAAACACATAATTTTATGTTACCAAAATAAATAGTTTAAAGTTTCAGGATTTATTTTTAAATATTTGTTGACAATCTGTGAAAAACAATTGAGCTCCTCTGCTTTCTACCAGTGATTCCAGAGCTAGCTAGAAATAACTAATCAGAGCTAGGAGGAGGCTCTTAGTGCTGCTAATCACCCTTCATGTTGTTCTGCTCATCCCCCTACCATCCTTTCTCTTTGCTACTCTGCGGTTAACAGAGCCTGTTGTGAATGTTAAGGCTAGTTAGCATGTCCACCAATGATAGCAGATAAACGGTTTTCCTGTCACAGTAAGTTGTTTTTCTGCCTTTACATGAAAAACACTAAGACCCTCCTCCTGGCTCTGATTGGTTGTTTTTGACTGGGAGTTGTGCATTTCTACAGATGGAAATAGTAATTCATGCAGGAGGGGGAGGAGATCAATCTTTTCACAGATCTGTCTCATAGCATATAGTCATGACATTGTAACAGTTTAAAGAAGTTACATACTGTAGCTTTAACTGAACATAGTTCATTAAATGGACATATCAGACAAAATCCACCTTTTCAGCCCTTAAATAAATTTTTTCAGTGCTGTAAGTGCCTAGGAGTACAAAAAAAAAAGTAATTTAATCTCTCCGGTGCTGCGTAGATATCTTTATATTCTTTTTAGGTTATATCTTCCAGTCTTTTCATTTTTCTCTATTGCCTATAACATTTTTGTGGCTATGACGTCACCACATTTGCTGTAAAACTGCTAAACATGGTCATGACTTCTGGCTAATCAATTTTGTGAATCCGCCATTTTTTTTATCCCAGTGATTTTGTGGTCCAAGTTGAAATATGCGGAAGTTGCAAAGTAAATAAGTCAAAACGTTTGGCTCTAGTGTGTATTCCTTATATTGTCCACCCTGCATCAGAGGCTCTTCACAGTGTCTGGTTAAAGTCTGTGGAGCTACAATAACGAGGAATTCAGACCAAAGCAATGCAGTCCTACTTTATGTAGACCATAAGTGAGTGATTTACATGTGAAAAGGAAGGATTTAAAGCATAATATATCCACTTTAAACAATCTACAGGTACATTTGTGAACATTCAGGACTAGCACCAGTGTGTTTTTGACAAACCTTTCTTGCGCTCTCATTCCGTTCTGCTCTTATTTTCTCCAAAACTGTTCTAAAGAAAGAAGTAGAGGACTTGGGGAATAGTGAAACTCCAAGGAGCTCCAGCAGAGGAAGAAAGAAAGGAAAAAACCCTGAGGGAGCATGGGAAACACACGGTTTTAATGCTGGATAATGCAGTTTTAATGGACAAAAAGGTGAAATCAAACAGCAATACCTTGAAACAAGAAAAGAGGCACAGGAAATCTAAAAAGCTTCGAAGCATGTGTAATGAAGGGATTTGAAGGCTCGTTGATTGAGTCCAGGTCCACACTAAATACACAGCTCCCCATCACATCCATGCTGTAGGGTCCAAAAATGCTAGAATACACACCAGATACAGCCACGTGGTTCAGGTTACCAGCCTGTATGTAAATGTGTTCAACACTAGGAGATTGCATGCAGTTTGGCACCTCAAATACAAAACATAATGCAAAAAAATTTCAATATAATGGAAATGTGACAGAAATGATAACCAGAACATCATCAATAAATATTTCAGTAATGTAAAATCCAAATATCTAAAGTAAAGGCTTATAGCCATGTCCAAATTAGAGTGTCTGACATAATCTAATGATTAAATGCATCAATATTGTCTTATTTATTGTACTTTCAAGATTTTTGGTTATTGAAGGTAAATTCCAGTTATCTGTTTTGTCTCAGTTATCTTCACAACAATCCATCCAATTTGCAGTAATAACCCCAAATCATGTCCCGCAGGGGAAGCAGCTACTGTTACAGTTGTTCTCCTGTGTTTTAAGCTAAATTGTTCTTAAAAATATATACATATGTTTATTGTACACTAAACAATAAATATATATAGAGATGAAACTTTTCTGTCATATAATTTGCTCTGGGTTACTTACTCTTTTATAATAATAACTTTATTGTTTTCCACCTTAGATTGTAAGCCAACAACCATCTTATGGGAATGATGCTGCATTATATTGAACATCTAAAGGCAGAAGAGGAGAGAATATTCATACAGTGAGTGAAGATGTTTGTATGCGTACATTTCCAACCAGATGTTTATGTTTCCATACATTATGGACATGAACATCACACAAATATTGGGCTCTTTATGATTTGAACATTTGCTGTTCTTTTTTGGGTGCACTGATAAAACACCAAATAAATGTAAGTTATTTTTTATAATTCATACATGGACAGGGATATATATAAATATTTCAGATATCAATATCTAAAAGTCGTGGGGAAATCACAAGCTTCTAACAGATTTGTATGTTTTTCAGCTGATGTGATAAATGTAAAAAAAAAAGTTTTTGAGTCATGTATTTTGTATTTTTTTTAGAAAGTAAATTCTATCTGTGCCTGCATCAATCTGCATGTTTGCTTTCAATTAAGGAGTTCGCTGTTCTCCACCAATCAGCATTGGTTGTACAGAGGGGTTCCCGGACAATAAACTGGCATGTGTTGCTTCTTTCCCTGCTACCAGGAGCCTTTTTTACACAGAAAAGCTCACTTTATAGTGGACAGTGAGACTAGTGTCCCAATTGTTTTCAGTTCATGAATGGCTTGAGTCTGGGTGGTTATTGGATTGTTCCTCATCATCCTGAAGTTTTTTTTTTCTTTTTCATCTATGGGGGGTAGTTGGAGGAACTTCCATGTGTTATTTCCAACAAGAAGCAAGGCCAGAAAGCCCAAAGCCCATGTTTGTTGGCTTCAAAAAGCGTGGAGGAGCTTAGGCGTATTTAAATGTTTTTGAAAATGTGTGAGTGACACTAACTCCACAATGCACTATGTTTATATTTGTACGCCCAATGATTGCTTTTGAAAAACGATAAAGTTGCATAATATACAATTATTCACTTTAAACCAGAAGTGTTTATTCCATAACTGAGAGTCCAAATTTAATATGATGTCAGTTTTATGAGCTTATGTAAACCTCTGACCTGAACTGTCCTACCTCTTTTATATGCCCAGAGGTGAATGAAGGAGTAACTTGGTTACGAATTCGTCTCCACTGATCATCTTCAGCAATGTTCACTGCATCATAGAGGTCCCCATTCAGGCGGAAGTTCTAACAAAAATAAAACAGGTTTATTTGTGATTTTAGGCTCAATGAAAAACTATAAGACCAAAAACCTGAAACTGCTTTTAATATTAGAGAAGAGAGACGGGAGTTCAAACACTTGTTCCTTTCGCTGTTTATCTTGTGTGTCCTTACTCTTCGGTTGGTAAAGTATGTGAAGCACTCCTTAACAAGGATGATTTTGAGCATTTCAGGATCCATCACAGCCAGCATGGGCCTCCTGAGCTCATACAAACTGAAGAATAATACGCATCACACATGTATCATTAACTGCTGGGCAGTTTGACATAAAACCTTGGAGATTTCTGACTTCCCAAATATTAATGTTTAGGAAATACAGAGACAATACTAAAGTAGATTTAGTGGTTGTAAATAAAAAAAAAAGTTTGGACCCACCCCCATACTCTTCCATACTTTTTAGCACATTCATTGTCATCCAAGTAGTACACCTGAAAAACAAAACATCTTTTTAGTAATTTCTACTTACTATCAGACTTAAATGTAGATGGTGAAAACATAAAACACCCCTTATTTATTCATGTCATACTATATAATTACCAGGTTATGCCTCCCAACTGTCCCCCAATACATGGTTGGCTTGGGTCCCCTGACTCCCAACTTCTCAAACACTCCATATGTCCAGTGGCCATACCTGGACAGGATGCAGTACAGCAAGTGTAACTTATTTTCATGGCAATAACATTTTTATGCGTTTCTTTTGAAGAGTATTGATATTCAGAGTGAGCACAACGTATTTGATCACAAAAATACTTACAAAACAAATATGGAGATAAATGATATCAAGAGAAACCATGTTTCAGAGGAGAAGAAAGGAAAAAAGTCCATGACTGATGTGGCCGATCCAAAGTCTGTTGAGCTCAGGTTGTTGTTTTTTATTGTACTTTGAATTCGACTGCAGGCAGCAATCATCTATTGGTGCCCGCAGTCCGTTAAGGGAGGGTTTATTCCCTCCCTTCAGAGTTACGTAACTGGTCACCCTCTGGCCTCATTTGGCTCTCCAGAAAAACAATAAAAGCAGTTTCTGCTTCTCATAAATCCAATAACATGACTGGGCATGTCTGAATGAGTACAGCAGAAAACTAGAAATCCTAAAAACAAACTGAGGAAAAATGGCATTAAAAACAGATTTTCTCTTTTTTTCCAGGATATACACAGTGAAACTGTTGAAAGTGGCCCTCATAATTTAGATTGTATTCGGAGATCTCACAAAAGACACAATAAAGTAAATAATAGCATGTATTGTAATATAACTTTGAAGTAGTAGACATTCTCCAATGGAGCAGTAATGATTCAAGCCTGAGATGTATATAGGATACGACATTCTCATGAGAGGAGATTAGTAATATTACCTTGACAATATTCCCTTGACACACCTCGCTACTATTGGTTTAACTTTCACACACTTCATCTTGCGCAACAGATCAGTGCAGCAGGAGATAAAAGGTACAGGTGGTGACATTCGGTGTCACAGAGACAGATACTTCCACTGAGAGGACAGATGGGTTACTTCTTGTACTTCTCCGCTGAGACATGGACTCTGCTGGTTGCCTTTGTCACACTCCTCCTTGTGTGAGTGTTAATGAATGAGTATTGATCTATTTATTTCTTTCAGTTATTTGATTCTGAAACTGACATTTGTTCTATTCTCTTCCGCTCAGAATTGACTGCTTTTGTCTTTACTTCACACATAATTTTTCAGCCTTATTTATCCACAGGTATGCCTACTGGCCTTATGGAACTTTCAAGAAATTAGGTATCTCTGGTCCTAAACCTGTCCCATTTTTTGGGACAATGCTGAATTATCGAAGGGTATGTATAACACTTTTTAAACCGCACTTATAGTATAAAAAGTAGATCATGTTAACATCTTAATCAAAGATATTACATTGTGGATCTTCTTCAGAAGTCCTTGCAGCCTTTGTATTTTTATTTTTATTTTTTGAAAATCTAAAAGGATAAATGCTGATTTACATGTCCTTATTGCTCATTATTGTTTCACGCTTGGGTAAAATGCTGTAATTGTATTGGTAGTAATGAGTATTAACCTGTTCTACAATCATTGTCCAATTACTTTTATTGGGTAATAAAGGACAGTCATTTCCCTTATTCAGCTAAAGAAAACAAGTTGAAAGCTGTTCACCCTGTATGTCCTGTCCTAATAAAGAAAAAACAAACACTTTAAAAATCAGACATTGTTAGTCTGCTTGATGTGATCCAGATTTATGCCCAACAATCCTAATAAAACGTTTCTGCCACATTTAGACATCTTTAGAAGTCTGAGCATAGTCATGTTGTAATCCTGTTTAAACCCACACTAATGCAATTTATCAAGATGAAAGATAAACTGTTTCTGTTTTCCCTTTGCAACTAAGAGATGAGTCTCCTGATTATGTTGTCGAGCCACATCTGACTGTTGTAAACTGCTTGAAATTTCAAGATGTAAAAACTATCAACTCACAATTCAGTGTAAAAGTCTAAGTATTTTAATTTCTTCTGTAAGCTAAACTATAGAAGATCCTGTTAATCTGTGCAACAGAGATTTGGTTCTGGTTCAGATTTTCAGGAATATCATCCATCTGAACTCTTCTGATAGACTGTCTAACTAAAGATATGAGTAAATAATTTTTTATATTAACATAAATATAATACAATTTATTCTCGCACATACATTTCTTAAATAAGATTTTATTTTGAATTATCCAAGTGACCCTAAGAATACTGTTAATTGAATGAGAGTTTTAATAAACAACATTGACTAATGTAAAAAAAAAAGAAACTTGAAAACTCGTATGAAAAGTGAAACTCAGAAAAGGGAAGTAGTTTAGGAATCACAATGTGAAGTTTCTGTTATTGTGCAACATACAGGACTAATGTTCCAGTGTGAATGCCAGGAGTTTAGTTCCATGAAATAGTTCTATATTATATTTTACATCTTTATTTTAAATGCAGCTATTTTATGTAATTTTTTTATATATGCAGTGTTCTATGTAGTTTTTCTTGTTTAGTTTGCAAATGAAGGCTAAAGGGAAAAGTTCTGGCAGAAATAATCAAACTAAAAGTGCAACTTGAACTAAATTCCACGTAAACTCACTTCTTGCTGGTTCTTCTTGTTACTTCCCTGATTGTTCCTGGTTCCTGTGATTTTGTTTTTTAGTTCTGCTCTGGCTCCCTGTGGTCCTTGTGAATGTTGTATGCTTTTGCTCTTCATTATTTATTTCTAAACTGCTCCCTGTCTCTGTCTCACTGGAACTGGGTGATCCTCACCACTACACATGATCACATAGTCTAGGTAGATTAGTCCAATACAGACAGATATGCAGTTCAGTTTAACTCTAATTTATAAAATATATATTTTTTAAATTTATTGAATCAGAATTATGTAAATTAGCTTCTATGAGCAACATTCAATAAGATGATCCATTATTTATTAATTCATTTAGCTGAAAATTGTATAAAATGTGTTCTCTAAATTATCTTATATTTCTGATGTAACATTATTTTTGTAATTAGGGGTTCTTCAACTTCGATCAAGAGTGCTATAGGAAATATGGGAAAATATGGGGGTGAGTTTTCATGTTGTAACTGTCATTGAAGAATAGACACAATAAACCAATGATTTGTTTCAGCTTAAACTGTTTGTTTCATTCTAATCTTTCAGTATTTACGATGGCCGCCAGCCCGTGTTGTGTGTTGCAGATCCTGAAATCATAAAGGCCATTCTGGTTAAGGAATGCTACTCTTTCTTCACCAACCGCAGAGTATGCAGTTACTGCTCTACAATCCATATGAAGTCATAGTGATTTGCTTTTCATTTAGTTCTCACCAGCTGCCGTTTTATTATGTTAGAATTTCCGTCTGAATGGGCCCCTGTATGATGCTGTATCCATTGCTGAAGATGACCAATGGAAAAGGATCCGTAGTGTCCTGTCTCCTTCCTTCACCTCTGGGAGACTGAAGGAGGTGAGCTTCTCCACCTTCTCTACATCTTTCAACTTTTACAGCAATTTGACATGAACATACTGCTTCCTCCAAATATATTGGCACTGCTGGTAAAAAGGAATAAAAAGCTTTGAAATGAATTCACCTTTTATTAGAAATAGCATGCTCACATCGAAAAGAAACACAAAAAAGTGGAGTGCGTTTTTTCTGTGGAGAAACCCAAAGAAACATGCAATTAGTATACAACTCTGATAAATTCTATAGACTAAATTTAATGGAGAATATTGTTTTGATATCTTAGATTTATTTAGTAAGCAGAATGTCTAAGCCTTTTTAATTAGTACTCCTTCTCTCCTTTTGGTATTAGTATTGCATGACACACTGAAGCAAGCCAGTTGTTTATCTATATATGTCAGGAAATGGCAACAAGATCAAAGCAATCTCATTTACTAGACAGGAAAACTAGTAGAACAACTGGAGAAAGTAAACCATGAGAGGACTCGGGATTCTGGGTGATTTGCTCGGATCAGCTGATCAAAATGATCAGCTTCAAAACCAGATCCTTTTTAAGTACAAATATATTTACAGTCAATGCAATCCAATCCCATAAACAGATTGAAATTCAATCACATACATTGCAGTTCGATTCGGATATAAAACGATGTAATCAAGTATTATTTATTATATCAAATGGCTGAAAGTTTTCAAAGGAAACCCAACAGACTGTTATGAGTCTCTGACTTTGCAGCAATCCCTGAATAAACATATTGCAACAGCAAATTGCATCTTGACGTTACATACATGCTCAAGTTATCAGGATTTAGTCTAATATATTTTGAACTTTAATTTCAAACCAGAACATTTTCCATTTTTATTTGTGTGTGGTAATGTTTTTTTTTGTCTCTATGTGTGCATTAGATGTTTGAAGTCATGAAGAGTCATTCTGCTAACCTGATCCGCAGCATGAAGAAAAAGGCAGACAAGGGAGAAGCATTAGAACTGAAGGAGTAGGACGTTTTATAAAGTTGTTCCACAAGATGCTTAAATTCACCTCTATCAATGCCAAAACATTTTAAACATATTTGTGTTTGTTTACAGATTCTTTGGATCATACAGCATGGACGTCGTAACCAGTACAGCCTTCAGTGTAGATATAGATTCACTGAACAACCCTTCAGAACCATTTGTGACAAACATCAAGAAGATGCTGAAGTTTGACTTTTTAAACCCCCTCTTCCTTGCTGTTGGTAAAGTATAAAGAAAGAACAAACACAAGGTTAATGATATGTGGCTCCAATAACAGTCCAATTCATTCCTCAATCCTTAGAAGACATGGAAACTGGATGTTTTATATTAGTTTACAAGTTCATGGTTTAGTTATTCATAATAATAAAGAATTCTGTCACTTAAAAAAAAAACAGAACCTTTAGGTTCATGTGCATCATTTACTCTTTCAGCTTTATGCTTTTAAATAGAATATAATTTTGTTAAATCTCAATCTATTAATGTTGTAACAGACAAAATAGTTCCTGACCTTCCTTGTCCAGTAGTATTATAATTGTTGTTACTTTAATTTCAGCTTTCTTCCCCTTCCTCGGCCCCATATTTGAAAAGTTAGAATTTTCTTTTTTCCCCAAATCTGTGACCGACTTCTTTTATGCTTCTCTGGAGAAGATTAAGTCAAACCGTGAAACCAGCCAGCAGAAGGTACAGTCAGATATGATGTTTTTTTTTTCACTTTTTTTTTTTCTTGTTATATCAGCAGGCCTAGAAATGGGATCTGATCTGCTCTTATTTACTTGCAGAGTCGAGTAGATTTTCTCCAACTAATGATTGATTCTCAAAAGAACAATGGGTTGCAAACGGACAAAAGTGAGACGTACTTCAAACACTCACAATATCACACAGCTACACATCTTACTATTATGAACCATGTTGTATTTTCTGCAGGATTAAGTGACCATGAGATCCTTTCCCAATCCATGATTTTCATTTTTGCTGGTTATGAAACAAGCAGCAGTTCTCTCTCTTTCTTGGCTTACAATCTGGCCACGAACCCAGAGGTCATGAGAAAGCTCCAGGAGGAGATTGATTCCACCTTCCCCAACAAGGTACATATGCCAAATATAGAATATGTAAAGCATTTAGGTCTTTAAAAATCAGGTATTTAACTGGAATAAGTGCCTGATGAGCCATCTAACAAATGCTGATTTAAAACTAAAAGTTGCCCATTTTTAAATAGATTTTTTTAGTGCACCAGCTTGGTATGATTTAACTTTTGAATGATATCCTAACTTATTCAGACTGGCCTATAGAACTGCAGTATGACCTGGTAAACAGCCTGCTTGTGTTTGTGTAGGCTCCTGTTCAGTATCAGCCTCTGATGGAGATGGACTACTTGGACAGTGTCATCAATGAGTCTCTCCGCTTGTTCCCCATTGCCGCACGTTTGGAGCGTGTGGCCAAAGCATCTGTGGAGATAAATGGCCTTGTGATTCCAAAAGACATGGTTATCCTGGTCCCCACATGGCCCCTGCACCGGGACCCTGAGATATGGCCAGAACCAGAGAAATTCAAACCTGAGAGGTAAGAAGGAATGAACAACTACCACTAAATAAGGAAGAAAAATGCACATTGCTGCGTATCATCTGCAGAAGTCTGCTGCTAGTATGAATACTTTTGGTTACATATTTATGTGTATATTGTATTTTTTGCATCAGATTCAGCAAGAAAAACAAGGAGGACATTGATCCATACACATACATGCCTTTTGGGTTAGGGCCAAGGAACTGCATTGGGATGAGGTTTGCTCTAGTGGTGATGAAACTGGCAGTGGTGGAGATCCTGCAGCAGTACAGCTTCTCTGTGTGTAGAGAGACTGAGGTGAGATTACAGATTAACTCTGCATATTGCTCCTCTTTCAGGCTACATGAGGAAGCTTATGGGTAGGTTTTTAGTGTTACGTAACAATATGACACTTATTTTTGTCCATCCAAAGTTTGAAGACTCTGCTTAACACTGAGCTTTGCACAGTAATTCATACTGATCTTCATTTCATTGTCTCTTGTTCTTTTACTATAAGGTTTCTCTAGACTAGTATAGCTTTTTTCTTTTCTTTTTTTTTACAATGTTTGAATTAAATGGCCAAGCTGTTCTTTGCATTGCTTATTCAGTTCACACATTTTTCTCTCTGCACATTGAATTTCCTACCAGATCCCATTTGAGATGGATGTCCAGGGTTTGCTGGCACCCAAAAGACCCATCCAGCTGAAGCTGATCCCTCGCTCCTAACCTTCCAGCTGAAGAAATATTTTTAAATCAAATTGTGAAGTTTATTTTCTGAAATTTATATTCCCTTCCCATAAATGAATTTGTTGTATAATGATACATCTTATATAGCGCTTATAATACAACTTAATCAATGAGCTTTATTTTCTGTCCCTGTTTTTCTATATGTAATAATGTGTATTTGGATATATATGATTTTTCCAGCTTATGAAATATATCTAAATCAAATTGTAATGTTTATTTGGTGAAGTTTACATTCCTTTCCTATAACTGAATTTTTCAGTTAAGCCTATAGCATTGTAAGTCCCTTTTTCTTTATATGCTGAACTGAGAGAAAAATATTTTTAAACTGTGTTGCCAATAAACAGTGTACAGATGTACTATAGACTGATCACAGTAAAATACCACTGCATTGTGCTGCTTTAGAACACAGCACAATGCCACAGATGTTGCAATTGGCAAACTGACTGGAGGAATGTCAACTAGAGCTATTGCTTGTGAATTTAATGCTCATTCCTCTACCACAAGTTCACACATTCCTGTCCAAAGGCATTTCAGAGAATTCAACTGGCCACACAATTGCAGACCACATGTATCCACACCAGCCCAAGACCTTCACATCCAACATGTTCACCTCCAAGATCATCTGACATCAGCCACCCGGATAGCTGCACAAGCTGCCAGGTTATCAGCTTGACTGTATCTGACTTGAGTGGGAAAATTCTCATATTTGATAGCCTCCTGGGTCTGGACAGACGGCAGACAGCATGTGTGGCATTGTGTTGGTCAATGGTTTGCTGATGTCAATCTTGTGAACATCAACAAACCTTTGCTGCACAGTCATGTTGGAAGAGGAAGTAGCCAGCTCCAAACTGTTCCCACAAAGCTGGGAGAGTGGAATTGTCTAAAATGTCTTGGTATATGTAGTTCCTTTCACTGGAACTAAGGGGCCAAGCCCAGCTCCTGAAATTCATTGGAATTCACTGAGCTCCTGAGATTTACCCATTCTTTCACAAATGTAAAAACAGTCTGCATCCCTAGGTGCTTAATTTTATACACATCTGGCCCTGGAACCAATGGGAACACTTATGATTTTTAATGAGTAAGCAAATACTTTTGGCAATATAGTGTATATATAGTTTAGTTTAAAAATATTTTATTTATCCCTGAGTTCAGGATTTCTGTTTAATTATGCCTACTCACAAATCTTGTGAGAGACTCATGCAGCTTTATTATCTTAACTTTGTCATAGTTTAATAAAGACTGGAATATGTTTCAAATCTGTGTTTTTTTATATAGTTTTGAGGTTACATCAGGTTAGTTTAATGACATCCCCAACTTCTCAAATGGCCACAGTGTGGCCATATACCTGGACCTGATGCAGTACAGCAAGTGTAACTTATTTTCATGGCAATAACATTTTTGATGCATATATTTTGAAGAGTATTGATATTCAGAGTGAGCACAACTTATTTGATCACAAAAATACTTACAAAACAAATATGGAGATAAATGAGATAAGAAGAAACCATGTTTCAGTTAAAAAAAAACCCAAAAGGTCCATGACTGATATGGCATATCCAAATCTGTTGAGCTTGGGGGGGGTTGTACTTTGAATTCAACTGTGGGCACCGATCATCTATTCCCTCCCTTAAGAGTTACATAACTGGTCACTCTCTGGCATCATTTGATTTTCCAGGAAAAACAATAAAAGCAGTTTCTGCTACTCATAAATCCAATAGCATGACTGGGCATGTCTGAATGAGTACAGTAGAAAACTAGAAATCTTAAAAACAAACTGAGAAAAAGTGGCATTAAAAACAGATTTTCTGCTTTTCTCCAGCATATACACAGTAAAACTGTTGAAAGTGGCCCTCATAATTTAGATTGTATTCAGAGATTTCACAAAAGACAAAACAAAGGCACATGTAGACAGACAGACAGTAACCCAACCTCCATTATTATTATTATTATTATTATAGTCAACCCCACCTCTCGCCAAAAACGTTTGCTGGAGATAGGCACCAGCAGCCCTCCCGATGCCACTAGGGACAAGGGTGTACAGAAAATGGATGGATGGATTATTATAGTCAGAGTTCTGACTACAGACGCTCTCAGTGAGTGTCAGCTTGAAACATTCTCAAAGTTCGCAGATCGAACTGGAAAACCGTTTGGGCAAACCTACCAACCTCGCTACTATTGGTTTAACTTTCACACACTTCATCTTGCGCAACAGATCAGTGCAGCAGGAGATAAAAGGTACAGGTGGTGACATTCGGTGTCACAGAGACAGATACTTCCACTGAGAGGACAGATGGGTTACTTCTTGTACTTCTCCGCTGAGACATGGACTCTGCTGGTTGCCTTTGTCACACTCCTCCTTGTGTGAGTGTTAATGAGTATTGATCTATTTATTTCTTTCAGTTATTTGATTCTGAAACTGACATTTGTTCTATTCTCTTCCGCTCAGAAATGACTACTTCTGTCTTTACTTCACACATAATTTTTCAGCCTTATTTATCCACAGGTATGCCTACTGGCCTTATGGAACTTTCAAGAAATTAGGTATCTCTGGTCCTAAACCTGTCCCATTTTTTGGGACAATGCTGAATTATCGAAGGGTATGTATAACACTTTTTAAACCGCACTTATAGTATAAAAAGTAGATCATGTTAACATCTTAATCAAAGATATTACATTGTGGATCTTCTTCAGAAGTCCTTGCAGCCTTTGTATTTTTATTTTTAGAAAATCTAAAAGGATAAATGCTGATTTAAATGTACAAGATTTCTACACTTTGTGAACCTCTAAACATTCTCAACTACATGTCCTTATTGCTCATTATTGTTTCACGCTTGGGTAAAATGTTGTAATTGTATTGGTAGTTATGAGAGTATTAACCTGTTCTACAATCATTGTCCAATTACCCTGTATGTCCTGTCCTAATAAAAAAAAAAAAAAAAAAAAAACACTTTAAAAATCAGACATTGTTAGTCTGCTTGATGTGATCCAAATTTATGCCTAACAATCCTAATAAAACGTTTCTGCCACATTTAGACATCTTTAGAAGTCTGAGCATAGTCATGTTGTAATCCTGTTTAAACCCACACTAATGCAATTTATCAAGATGAAAGATAAACTGTTTCTGTTTTCCCTTTGCAACTAAGAGATGAGCGTTGGTTTGCGGTCCAAAATCAGACAAGTCCAGCCATTATAGAGCTCTAAACTTTTCTTTATATCCGTCCTTTGCACATTACATGACAAACATTCCAAACAAGAGGGAGCCACCCCTCTGATTCAAACCACCTGGCTTTTAAAGCATGGCCAGGACTAATTAAGGGGCGGAGACAACAATTACATTTCCAGGTAAACAAAAGAACAAACATTTGTGCTAAACAATATTCCTAAACAAATATTCACAGAATTACAACTAACAATTTAACACAAACAAAAATAAGCTGGGACCAAACAAAAAATAAAACATCTCTCCTTCTCAAAGAATGGACCTTCTCAGTAAGGTAAATTGGAAACACCAGGTCCTAGGCATCACTGCTCATGGGCGCGCCTCCATGGCAGCACATGACCTCAAAGGAAAGAGAGGATGATCAAAACAAAATATTAAATAAAGCAACAATACAGGAAGCACAAAAAAACAACAACACCTGTTGAGGGGGGGGGGGTAAATCCCTCACACTTCTCTCCCCTTCAGGAGACTCGCTGTGGTTCACAGCGAGACAAAAAGTCTGCAACTGTGTTCTCTTTTCCTGGAATGTAGCCCATCTTAAATCGATAAGGTTGAAGAGACAGGAACAATCGTGTTATGCGACTGTTTGTGTCTTTCATGACTTCCAACCATTTCAGTGCCCGATGGTCAGTCTCAAGAGTGAACTCTCGCCCCAAAAGATAATATCTGAGAGAGTCAATTGTCCATTTGATAGCCAGACACTCCAGTTCCACTGCCGAATATCTGGTCTCTCGCGGAAACAACTTCCTACTAATGTAGGCAACTGGTTTCTTCTCTGCTTCTCCCTGCAAAAGAACCCCACCAATTCCCCTGGCAGATGCATCGGTCTGAACTGTGAAGGGTAAAGTGAAGTTTGGGCTCTGTAGTACAGGTTCTTGACACAGTGCCTGCTTCAAATCCTGGAAGGCCCTCTCCTGTTCTCCCCACACAATTTTTACCTTTGATGTCCCAGTGAGGTCAGAAAGAGGAGCTGCTCTAGCAGAAAAGTTTTTAATAAATCGACGGTACCAACCTTACTGCCCAGTCTCTCTCAGGCCACTGGTATGCCATTGCTAACCTTTCAAAGGTTGTTAGGTATTGTTCAATGTCATCTCCCTCCTCAAACTTTGGAATATCAGATTGAGTCCATGCTCTTTGTACTGGCTCACCTCTAGATTGATGCCAAGAAGCTGGTCTGCCATCTGCTTCTGATGAGGGGCCTGCTTGAGCTTCAGCTTTCTGCTGCTTCTCCAGATCATCTCTTAGATTGTTAATTTCAACCTGCATCTGGTGCCATCTCCTTTCTTGCTTACACTCTTCTTTGTCCCATCTGTCAACAAAGTCACTCTGGAACTGGAGACATCTTTCCAACATGGCAGAAATACTGTTCATGTCCACAGACGTAGTTTCAACACTGCACTGCAAAGTCGGCTGGCCTGTAGCTCCATCCTGCTCTGCATCCTCCACTGGAGCTGCGTCTGCCACTTTGAGGCCTTTTGTCTGCTGCTTTGGACCCATAATTAGCTCTTATCCGGACATCAGCGTCGCATCCCACTCCTGACACCACAATGTTGGTTTGCGGTCCAAAATCAGACAAGTCCAGCCATTATAGAGCTCTAAACTTTTCTTTATATCCGTCCTTTGCACATTACATGACAAACATTCCAAACAAGAGGGAGCCACCCCTCTGATTCAAACCACCTGGCTTTTAAAGCATGGCCAGGACTAATTAAGGGGCGGAGACAACAATTACATTTCCAGGTAAACAAAAGAACAAACATTTGTGCTAAACAATATTCCTCTTGCTTTTATTGTAGAGGAGCACCTGACCTGCAACAGTTGCTTGAAATTTCAAGATGTAAAAACAATCTACAAATTATGGTGATCACATTTCACCATAACTTGCTCTTTCACTCAAAATTCAGTGTAAAAAAATTATAATCTGTATAATCTGTGCATATAGCTCCCATATTTAGTATATTTATACACAATATCTATATCTCTTGCTATAACCCCTTATAGTCCATACATACATAGTCTTGTACATCTGTAAATAAATATTTATATCTCGTAGAGCACTTCTGGATAGATGAAAACTACATCTCGTTGCTTGTACTTGTGACAGTGCAATGACAATAAAGTTGAATTCTATTCTATTCTATTCTAAAAGGATTATAAAGGATTTCACACTTTATAATGTGTGAAAGCTAATCTAAATTGTAGCAGATCCCGTTAGTTGATCTCTGTAACAGAGGTTTGGTTCTGGTTCAGATTTTCAACAATATTCTCTGTTCCACCAAATCCACTGATGAATCTTGACTACAAGCACATATTGAAAAAGGTAGAAAGAGAAAATAATTTTTTCCTCACTTTTTAGAGTGGTATGGTCACAGAGTAGTAACATATTTTACAATCACACAGATTTCTTAAATTCGATTTTATTTTGTATTTTGTCCATTTATCCAAGAGTTTTTTTCCACAACAGATTCTAAGACTATTGTCAAATGAATGACAGTTTTAATAAATGACATTGAATAAAATTCAGTTAATAAAAACATGTCTACCCAAGTGAAAAGAGAAATTCAGAAAAATTAATTAATTCAGTGAAATTTCTTTCATTGTTCAGCATACATGATTCTATTGTTCCAGTGTGAATGCCAGAAGTTTAGTTATTTTAAATAGTTTTTATTTCATTGTTGGCCTCTTTACCAGGTAAAGGTTTCCCCTACCCCTCCACAAAGTCTTTCATCTCACTTTAACACTTCCTTCCCCATTATTCTACTCTCCACCCATCACCCCTCAACTGGTCACCTCTACAGTAAACATCACCATAGAAACCAGCTGGTGAGACTCCACCCTGGCAAGGCTGAGGCCCCGCTGGTGTGAACTCCTGTGCTATCCAGCTCTGTGCAGTTTTCCTTCATATCGAAACATACTGCATTGTTCTGGTGCCAAAGATGCACCGTCCCTGTGACTCCAAGGACTACAGGTGCTGTAGGTGGTGTTGACCACCCACATCAGACTGTGGACTATCTGATGATCCAGATAGTCCACATTTCTGCCAGCTCTAGATTGTCCAGTCCAGACAGTCTACATGTGGACAGCCAGTCCAAAGTCCATGAACTGTGAACTGGCAGACAACAGTTTGTGCACCTGCGACACTGTTGTCAGCAGCATAGGGGCCCCACAAGGGGCTGTCTTTTATCCTCTATGAAACTGACTTCAGTTATTGTACTTGTGTCGCTGTCTTTTACAGAAGTTCTCAGATGACTCAGCTGGAAGTTGTATTAGTGAAGATGATGAGTACAGGGCTGCTGTGGGCAACTTTGTCACATAGTGTGGGCTGAATCACCTGCAGCTCAATGTGATAAAGACCAAGGTACTGGTGGTGGATCTGAGGAGGAGCACCAGGATGCCTGTGACCCCAGTTTCCATCCAGGGGTTAGGGTGGACATTGTGGAGCATTATAAATATCTTGGATTCCACATTGATAATAAACTGGACTGGATCAAGAACACCAAAGCTATATACAGGAAGGGCCAAAGTTGCCTCTACTTCCTGTGCAGAGGCATCTTCATCCTTGTGTTGTGAAGGCTGAGATCTTTAATCATCTGCTGGACTTTGCTCAGGATGTTAAATGGGTCTGTGGTTGCCAGTGCCATCCTGTATGTTGTGGTGTGC
Organism: Xiphophorus maculatus; assembly: GCF_002775205.1. Classification (NCBI taxonomy): domain Eukaryota; kingdom Metazoa; phylum Chordata; class Actinopteri; order Cyprinodontiformes; family Poeciliidae; genus Xiphophorus; species Xiphophorus maculatus. The sequence continues at coordinate 31,551,557 of NC_036447.1, read as the reverse complement.
TGAACCAGCAGGCTGAGGGTGGAGGATACCAATAGACTGAACAGATTGATAAGCAAGGCTAGTGACGTTGCTGCACTGAAGTGAAGCTGGACGTCCTGACAGTGGTGTCAGAGAGAAGGACTCTGTCCAAGATACAGGTCATCTTGGACAACAAGTCTCATCCACTTCATGTTGACCGGCTACAGAAGCACCAGAGACTGATAGCACCAAAATGTTCCACAGAACACGATTCCTGCTGGGTGCCTTCAGATTATACATTGAATGTAGCTATTTTAAATAAATATTTTCTTACAGTATGTGTAATGTTCTATTTAGTTCTATTAGCTATTCATTAGTTTGCTAATGAAAGCTTAGGGGATAAAAATATCAGCAGGAATAATTTAAATGAAAATGCAACTTGAAATAATTTCCTCATAAACTCGGGGTTTTGATAGTTTAAATGGTCACGAGGGTAGATTTTATGGTTCTAACAGATGGGACTTGATTTCTAATAAAATTGTTACCTTGGAATTATTTTTATTGGATTATCATTAGCTTATTTATGTTACAACAACATTTCAATGACACTCTAAAGATTTAATGATGAATGTGAACAGGTCCAATTAACGAAGCTATATTTCAGTGTAGTGGAATGTATCAGATTTAAATTGATTTAAAATGAACTGTAGCCAGATATGCAGTTCAGTTTAAATCACATTTAGAAAATGTATTTTTTTTTAATATATTGAGTCACAATAATGTAATTTAGCTTCTATGAACAACATTCTTTAAGATGACCCATTAATATATTAACTCATTCTGCTGAAAATTGTATAAAATGTGTTCTCTAAATTATCTTATATTTCTGATGTAACATTATTTTTGTAATTAGGGGTTCTTCAACTTCGATCAAGAGTGCTATAGGAAATATGGGAAAATATGGGGGTGAGTTTTCATGTTGTAACTGTCATTGAAGAATAGACACAATAAACCAATGATTTTTTTCAGCTTAAACTGTTTGTTTCATTCTAATCTTTCAGTATTTACGATGGCCGCCAGCCCGTGTTGTGTGTTGCAGATCCTGAAATCATAAAGGCCATTCTGGTTAAGGAATGCTACTCTTTCTTCACCAACCGCAGAGTATGCAGTTACTGCTCTACATATGAAGTCATAGTGATTTATATTTCATTTAGTTCTCATCAGCTGCTGTTTTATTATGCCAAAAGAATTTTCATCTAGATGGGCCCCTGTATGATTCCCTGTTCAATGCTGAAGATGACCAATGGAAAAGGATCCGTAGTGTCTTGTCTCCTTCCTTCACCTCTGGGAGACTGAAGGAGGTGAGCTTCTCCACCTTCTCTACATCTTTCAACTTTTACAGCAATTTGACATGAACATACTGCTTCCTCCAAATATATTGGCACTGCTGGTAAAAAGGAATAAAAAGCTTTGAAATAAATTCACCGTTTGTTACAAATAGCATGCTCACATCCTAAAGACACACAAAAAAAGTGGAGTGCGTTTTTTCTGTGGAGAAACCCAAAGAAACATGCAATTAGTATACAACTCTGATAAATTCTATAGACTAAATTTAATGGAGAATATTGTTTTGATACCTTAGATTTATTTAGTAAGCAGAATGTCTAAGCCTTTTTAATTAGTAAGACATTTTTCTCGTGTGCTCTATTGCATGACACACTGAAGTAAGTCAGTGTGTCATGCAATACACACTGACTTATTTTCTGGTTGTCAGGAAATGACAACCAGAAAATAGTCACATTGCAAAACTTACATTCTGTCTACATCCTTTTTTGGGAGGGACACCATGGGGGAAAAAGCAAATGAAGAGGTGTGGAGTTTGGTTTTCATGACTGGGCCTCGAACTTTAACTTTGTTGTGCTATGATTCAGGGAAAGCTAGTTATCTGGCAACAGAAACTGCAGGTGAATTTGAAGTGAAATAAAGAACAAGTTTATGGGTATGGAGATAAGCAATTCATTTCCACTGTTAAGCATGGAGGGAGGAGATGTGGTGCTGTGGGCTGATTTATTTTGAGTGGATTCTGTAAACCTAGTTGGTGGTCATAGCACCAAGAACACTTTGCAGTTCCAGAAAATTCAAGATGATAATCTGGTGAACTCTTTTCACAGCTATTTTCACCCTTTTCACTCTTTTTTTTCAAAGCAATCTCATTTCCTAGACAGGAAAACTAGTAGAACAACTGGAGAAAGTAAACCATGAGAGGACTCGGGATTCTGGGTGATTTGCTCAGATTTCAGTTTATCTGTGTCGTGCTGAGCCACGACAAATATTGTCTCTAGGCAGCTTCAAAACCAGATTCTTTTTAAATAGAAATATATTTGCAGTCAATGCAATCCAATCCCATAAACAGATTGAAATTCAATCACATACATTGCAGTTTGATTCGGATATAAAACGATGTAATCAAGTATTATTTATTATGCCAAATGGCTGAAAGTTTTCAAAGGAAACCCAACAGACTGTTATGAGTCTCTGACTTTGCAGCAATCCCTGAATAAACATATTGCAACAGCAAATTGCATCTTGACGTTGCATACATGCTCAAGTTATCAGGATTTAGTCTAATATATTTTGAACTTTAATTTCAAACCAGAACATTTTCCATTTTTATTTGTGTGTGGTAATGTTTTTTTTGTCTCTATGTGTGCATTAGATGTTTGAAGTCATGAAGAGTCATTCTGCTAACCTGATCCGCAGCATGAAGAAAAAGGCAGACAAGGGAGAAGCATTAGAACTGAAGGAGTAGGACGTTTTATAAAGTTGTTCCACAAGATGCTTAAATTCACCTCTATCAATGCCAAAACATTTTAAACATATTTGTGTTTGTTTACAGATTCTTTGGATCATACAGCATGGACGTCGTAACCAGTACAGCCTTCAGTGTAGATATAGATTCACTGAACAACCCTTCAGACCCATTTGTGACAAACATCAAGAAGATGCTGAAGTTTGACTTTTTAAACCCCCTCTTCCTTGCTGTTGGTAAAGTATAAAGAAAGAACAAACACAAGGTTAATGATATGTGGCTCCAATAACAGTCCAATTCATTCCTCAATCCTTAGAAGACATGGAAACTGGATGTTTTATATTAGTTTACAAGTTCATGGTTTAGTTATTCATAATAATAAAGAATTCTGTCACTTTAAAAAAAAACAGAACCTTTAGGTTCATGTGCATCATTTACTCTTTCAGCTTTATGCTTTTAAATAGAATATAATTTTGTTAAATCTCAATCTATTAATGTTGTAACAGACAAAATAGTTCCTGACCTTCCTTGTCCAGTAGTATTATAATTGTTGTTACTTTAATTTCAGCTTTCTTCCCCTTCCTCGGCCCCATATTTGAAAAGTTAGAATTTTCTTTTTTCCCCAAATCTGTGACCGACTTCTTTTTTGCTTCTCTGGAGAAGATTAAGTCAAACCGTGAAACCAGCCAGCAGAAGGTACAGTCAGATATGATGGGATTTTTTTCCCGCATTTCAGTCTCTTATTATCAGCAGGCTTAGAAATGGGATCTGATCTGCTCTTATTTACTTGCAGAGTCGAGTAGATTTTCTCCAACTAATGATTGATTCTCAAAAGAACAATGGGTTGCAAACGGACAAAAGTGAGACGTACTTCAAACACTCACAATATCACACAGCTACACATCTTACTATTATGAACCATGTTGTATTTTCTGCAGGATTAAGTGACCATGAGATCCTTTCTCAATCCATGATTTTCATTTTTGCTGGTTATGAAACAAGCAGCAGTTCTCTCTCTTTCTTGGCTTACAATCTGGCCACGAACCCAGAGGTCATGAGAAAGCTCCAGGAGGAGATTGATTCCACCTTCCCCAACAAGGTACATATGCCAAATATAGAATATGTAAAGCATTTAGGTCTTTAAAAATCAGGTATTTAACTTGTATAATTTTTTTTTTCCATATTTGTTGAAACTGTCATTATGTCGTGACAGTATGGGATGAGACAGATAATCTTTGTAAAACATTGTGCTCCTTTGCCTTCTCCCCATGCTCACAGTTCCATCAACAAACAACCAATTCGTGCCAGGAGGCGGGTCTAAGAGCTGTTAAGCACCCTCTGTGTGGCGCTGCTCAAACCCTCCAGCCCTCCAACTCCCCTCCTTGCTCTCTATTATACTGCAGCTAGCATAGCTTGTTGTGAATTATTGGGCTAATTACCATGGCCACCGATGACAGTGGATAAATGGTATTCCTGGAACAATTAATTGTTTCCCTGCCATTACCACATTGGCCAGCAAGTACGTTAGGATGATTGACAGCGCAAAGACACTGCTGGTTCTGATTGGTTGTTTTTGGTCAGGAGTGGTGCATTTCTTCAGATGGCAGTAGCAGCTCAGAGAGGAGGTGGAAGAGATTGATCTTTTCACAGATTATCTTTAGAGAAACTTTTTAGGTCAGAGACCTTGTCAGTGTAAAATTTTATCAGCTCCTCTAAAGTAAAGTAGAGGCACCAATATTTTAAAGCTTCTAAAATAGTATTCATACTAATGTAGTTTGTGGTAATTAGTGCCTCTATTTCCACTTTGTTTTTTGCCCAACAAAGCAATAACATTCTCAGTCACACGGTGGCACCAAACACAAATCAGATAAAAAACAAAGCATGAGATCATGAGCTGCAGTGGAAAGCCAACAACTAAGCTTTTGGGAAAGACACGGAAGAGATTTGCTAGTTTTATTGTGTGAATACTTTATGTTTTATATTGTGCCAAACAAATAATACAATGTAGCAGAAACGAAAAAAAAACAGTTCCTTTTTTACTTTCTGCTACACACAATGATTATATGCTAAATCTTTAACTGTAATCTGCACTTAATCTAAGTAGGAATACCATTTTCCCTTCAATAGCTGACACAAAGCTTTAATATTGCAAACATTATAGAGGTGTGAGATCCTGCTCTCAAATTCAAACTGTAAGCTCTTTATATCTGGCATTTCAATTCTGTCATAAACTCTGTGAGCAAATTCAAGTACTTGTCTGGACATATGGATGAGAAACTGCAAACTTTAGTATCTGCTTCATCACACTAATATCGATCCAATACCAGTGCTCACATTTTTATAGCACAGAGTGGGTATTTAGCTCAGCTAAAGGTAGTATAGATACCACCCTTAGCTATTTATAATAAAGTTAGTATTCATACTACATTAATATGATTACTAAATAATATATATATATACTGTATATATACTGTATATATACAGAGTATATATATAGATATATATATATTCCAATAGAGAGAGAGACAGATAAAGAAAGAAAGAAAGAAAGAGATAGAGAGTGGAGAGAGAGAGAGAATGTAATGTATGATCCGATAATGTATGAATACATTATCCATACATTAATATGAATAATTGTACACAAATGTGAATAAGCTATCTTCTGAGTTCCTCCACAAGGTAAAAGAGGCCTGGGAGCAGGAATTTATTTGGATAAATCCCTGAATGAAAAAAGTCTGAATGAAAATGATGAAAAAGAACTATTATTATTATCATTGTCTTTTTGGCAATACACCTGTCACTAAAAATGTTATTATTCTATCTGAACCACCTGATGAGCTACCCATTAAACAAAATGCTGATTTAAAACTAAAAGTTGCCCATTTTTAAATAGATTTTTTTAGTGCACCAGCTTGGTATGATTTAACTTTTGAATGATATCCTAACTTATTCAGACTGGCCTATAGAACTGCAGTATGACCTGGTAAACAGCCTGCTTGTGTTTGTGTAGGCTCCTGTTCAGTATCAGCCTCTGATGGAGATGGACTACTTGGACAGTGTCATCAATGAGTCTCTCCGCTTGTTCCCCATTGCCGCACGTTTGGAGCGTGTGGCCAAAGCATCTGTGGAGATAAATGGCCTTGTGATTCCAAAAGACATGGTTATCCTGGTCCCCACATGGCCCCTGCACCGGGACCCTGAGATATGGCCAGAACCAGAGAAATTCAAACCTGAGAGGTAAGAAGGAATGAACAACTACCACTAAATAAGGAAGAAAAATGCACATTGCTGCGTATCATCTGCAGAAGTCTGCTGCTAGTATGAATACTTTTGGTTACATATTTATGTGTATATTGTATTTTTTGCATCAGATTCAGCAAGAAAAACAAGGAGGACATTGATCCATACACATACATGCCTTTTGGGTTAGGGCCAAGGAACTGCATTGGGATGAGGTTTGCTCTAGTGGTGATGAAACTGGCAGTGGTGGAGATCCTGCAGCAGTACAGCTTCTCTGTGTGTAGAGAGACTGAGGTGAGATTACAGATTAACTCTGCATATTGCTCCTCTTTCAGGCTGCATGAGGAAGCTTATGGGTAGGGTTTTAGTGTTATGTAACAATATGACACTTATTTTTGTCCATCCAAAGTTTGAAGACTCTGCTTAACACTGAGCTTTGCACAGTAATTCATACTGATCTTCATTTCATTGTCTCTTGTTCTTTTACTATAAGGTTTCTCTAGACTAGTATAGCTTTTTTTCTTTTCTTTTTTTTACAATGTTTGAATTAAATGGCCAAGCTGTTCTTTGCATTGCTTATTCAGTTCACACATTTTTCTCTCTGCACATTGAATTTCCTACCAGATCCCATTTGAGATGGATGTCCAGGGTTTGCTGGCACCCAAAAGACCCATCCAGCTGAAGCTGATCCCTCGATCCTAACCTTCCAGCTGAAGAAATATTTTTAAATCAAATTGTGAAGTTTATTTTGGGAAGTTTATGTAACTTTCCTATAGATTAAAGTTTTGTATAATAATATATCAAACTGATATAGCAATTTTTAGAGTATGCTAACAAGACTAAATGAATTATCTTTAATGCCTGTCCCTATTTCTTTATATGTCATGATGTATATTGTTGAGTGGACTCAAAAGCACCAGATATGGGAATTTGAGTTGATAACAAGACAAACCAGCAAATAGTGACTGACAATGAATAACTTAAATACTCAGAGGTTTAATACTGGAACAAAGGAACTGGGCTGATTGCTAAAGGGTTGCAGGTGTGAGTGAAGGGAGCAGGAGTCCGTCTGAGGAGAGGGAGAGAGACATGGCACAGGGGGCGAGGTAGAGTACACAGGGGACTAGATAAACAAAAGACACAAAGATTTAAAAGAAAAAGGACATAAACTAGACTCAGTAAGGAAGAACTGAAGTGGAAATGGAAAAGATGTAGAAGTAATAAAAACGACTACAGAAAAAAAAAAGACAAAAGACAAAACCAAACTCAAACAACCCCAGATCTTAACACTATATCCTGTACCACCGGATAAATGACATGCAATGTTTATAGACACATGCAATTTTACTCTCTTGACTTAATCATTGTTTAATAAAGATATTGTAGAATATGTTTTCATAGCTGTTTTTTTTTCATATTTATGGTTTCATCAAGATTTATTGTACAACCTATGAAAAACTAGTTCAGTTTTATTATGTCCTTATAAAAACCTTTCTCTTGCTGGTTGATTTATGTAGCTGTAAAACTCTTTTAGTAAATTTAAAATGTATTTTATGCATACGATGCCACCTTTCTAGAACTGTCAACAAGAAAGCATTGGAAAATTCCCTTTTAGGTTTTATCATATTGATGGGCAGTCACAAGGTCACTCCTGGTCCAGTCCGTCCTCTGCAGTTTAACACACTGCTGTATGCTCTAAAGAGGATACAAAGGTGCTACACCTGCGGATTATTAACAGATCAAATGAATTTACTTGGGAGCACAGGGGTTGCTACCTTTCCTCTAAGTATTATTTGGAAAAAATAAGACCATACTTAATTCATGAAATACAGCATTTTCATGTTGATTTCATTTTTGTTGTATGAATTAGAGTCTGTATGTTGCTGTGCATGAAATTGGACAAATTATTTTAGAACCTGATAAAGACCACATCAGGCTTTAGATGGAGCCCACTGGTGGTAAATTCAGATGATTGGACTTGATTTAGAAAGGCACGCACCTTTCTAGACAATGTTCCACATTTTATAAAACATGTCAGAGGTCAAACACCAGGCATGAAATCGAAGGAATTATCAGAAGACCCCTGAGACAGGATTGTTTTGAAGCACAAGTGTGAGGAAAGATCCAGAAAAAGTTCTGAGGCTTTGACTTGAACTCAATGGTCTCATTCATCAATGAAAGAAATTCAGAACCACCTGGACTCTAGAGCTGGTTGGCCATCTAAACTGAGTGATTGGGGCAAAAGGTCCTAAGTCAGGGGGGTGACCAAGAACCCAATGGTCACTCCAGCATTCCTCTGTGAAGAGAGGAGAGCCTTTCAGGAGGAGAACCATGTCTGCAGCAATCCACCAGTCAGGCCAGCGTGATAGAGCAGCCAGATGAGGGTTAAGAGGATCCTCCTCACCCACAATTCAAAATCGATCAAGCAGATGTCTTAGAGCCAGTTCCTAAATGTGACTGGTGTGTGTCTAACTGCTGGAAAAATACTTACTCTCTATAAAACCTGTGCTTTTATTATTTTAATTGTTTATGAGTATTCTCATAGGTAAAATCTCAGATTTTTACATGTATGTATGAGTCGGAAAACAGGAAAAATATAAAATTTACATTTACGCACATTTGTTAACTTACATTTACAAAATTAGATGTCTATGCATGCATTTTTAATGGACAGTAATCTTATCCCATACATACCTCTTTGTGTTTCCATAGCAACTAAAACAAACAAGAACCTGACACAGATTGTTTGACATCTTTATCATTCCAACTAATTGGAATGATTGATATGTTTTTTTAATAGTGCAAATAACATTTGTTTCTCCTATAAGCCATCTCTGAAGAGATTTGAAAATGGCTGCACAAACACCTCCCATCCACCTGATGAACTGTAAAGAACACTTCAAACTGTAATTGCTCTTAAACGTGGATCAACAAAGTATTAAGCAAAGGTTGTGAATACTACTGTAAATGTGACTTTTTGGTTTTCTATTTTTAATTAATTTGCAAACAACTCAAATGCCACTTTCCACATTGCGGAAACTTATGTGTAGAATTTTGAGGAAAGAGATTAATTTACTACAACTTGGAATATGGCCTAACAATAGAAAATGTGGAAAAAGCAAAACACTGTAAATACTTTCTGAATGCACTCACAATCAGACATGTTTATGCAACAATAAGGACAAAAGGTTTCTAAAATAATAGGTTTTTCCAAAATTGGGGTCAGGACTCCGACTGAGATCCATTGTAGGATCTTGACAAAAGACAAAAGGTATCATGACAAATGCATGATACCATTTGTAAAACAAATTACAACAGATAAAATAAAGCAGTGTTGATTGTAATTATAATCTTGTTCAACTAATTTAGTAATAAATCAGTTGATAGCAGGTGGAACAACTCTCTCATTTTGTAGGTGAGAAGCTGAAAGGTTTGGGAGCCAGTACAACAACACAGGCAGCCCAACACAATTTTTGGAGAAATCCTGTGGAAACCAGTTAATTATCTATAAGTGGTGTTTTAATGCATTACAAGTTCTTGGAATTGTTATGCTTAAATGTGCAAAATAATAATAATAATAATAATTAAAGCTGCAAGCAGCCTCGGGCGGCCCTCGCAGCAAGCGCCGCTCCGGCCTATTGGCCACCGCGGGGGTTCCGGCCACCGCAGAAGCTCTCGCGCGTTTTCCAGAGCCGCAGCCCGCTCCCCACCGCAGAAGCTCTGCCGCAGTTTCCAGCACTGCCGCCCGCTAGCCGCTGCAGAAGCTGTCGCGCATTTTCCCCAAATTACATCTCAAACCCGTTGGGCTCTTTAGAGCAGAACAAAGGTCATACATATCCAGTTTGGCGCCAATCGGATGATCTATGCGTGAATAAGAGCCAAACGTATGCATATGGCGAGGGACTGATGTTCGCCGTTTGGCCACGCCCACACGGTTCAGCCAGAAGCGAGCATTGACAGAGCTCATCATCCAAATTACCTTGATTAGGTCAAGAGAGCCATAAACAGAGCTTTCCAAGGAAAAAAACGGCACTTCCGGTTCCGAGGGGGCGGGGCTTAGATGACGTCATAATGTGATGACGTAGGATTGACGGGCAAGCCTCCAGGATCACTCAGGCCAAGTTTGATGCAGCTCGGTCAAAATATGTGGAATGTAGAGGCAAACGTATAGGAACGGCGTTGCCGCCATTGAAAACTCTTGGCACTTTAAAGCAAGCGAGACCAACTTCCTATCTGTCATCCAACACATAATCACCTTGATTAGGTCAAGAGAGCCATAAACAGAGCTTTCCAAGGAAAAAAACGGCACTTCCGGTTCCCAGGGGGCGGGGCTTAGATGACGTCATAATGTGATGATTTAGGATTGACGGGCAAGCCTCCAGGATCACTCAGGCCAAGTTTGATGCAGCTCGGTCAAAATATGTGGAATGTAGAGGCAAACGTATACGAACGGCGTTGCCGCCATTGAAAACTCTTGGCACTTTAAAGCAAGCGAGACCAACTTCCTATCTGTCATCCAACACAGAATCACCTTGATTAGGTCAAGAGAGCCATAGATGAAAGTTTCCAAGGAAAAAAATAGCACTTCCTGTTCTGAGGGGGCGGGGCTTAGATGACGTCATAATCTGATGACATAGAATTTTCAGGTATCACACCAGCATCACTCAAGCCAAGTTTGGTTCAGCTCGGTCGAAACATGTGGAATCTAGAAGCAAACGTATGGCATCGGCGTTACAGGTCACTTCGCCATGCCGCCGCACCCAGCTGCTTCATCGCAGCCGGTCAGGGCTTGAATCCACAACACACCAACATGTCTTCTGTCTCTGGACACAGTTTCATGTTGATGAGGTCAAAGGGCTAAGATAGCGACCGTTCACAGTAAAACATGACATTTCCTGTTCTCAGGGGGCGTGGCCTAAGTGATGTCATCATTTCACCACAGGGTATTTTAGGACACCTATTGATGATCAATAACTGAAAGTTTGGTGTCTCTGTGAGTTTCTGTGCAGGATATATAAGAGTTTCGTGTTTCATGGCGAGTAGGTGAACTTTGACCCCTGGTAACCCCCCTTCAGCAATCTCAGACAGTCACCAATTTGATAACTTTAAATCAGACATGCCTTATGATCAGACTGACCGAGTTTGAAGCCGATCAATCGAAATCCCTAGGAGGAGTTCGATCAAATGCAAAGGCTGTAAACGTCAAAATCGAGGTCAAATGAACTTCAATCTAAAATGGCCGACTTCCTGTTGGGTTTCGACCATGGCTGTAATAGACTTTTTTGTACGTCCTGACAAGATACACATGTGTACCAAGTTTCGTAATTCTAGGTTAAAGCATGGCTTAGGGCTGTTCATTTAAAATACTCTAGGGGTCGCTATAGAGAAATTAGGCCACGCCCACCACATTTTGTTATGAATTCCTGTCGGTGGGTGGATAAGGATCCATCCTAGTGAGTTTGGAGCAGCTGGGCCTGAAATTGTGGAATTCAGAGCCAAACGTATGGCAACGGCGTTACAGGTCACTTCGCCACGCCGCCACGCCCACCTGCTATGTCAAAGCCGGTCAGGGTTGGAATCCACAACACACCAACATGTCTTCTGTCTCTGGACACAGTTTCATGTTGATTAGGTCAAAGGGCTAAGATAGCGACCGTTCACAGTAAAACATGACACTTCCTGTTCTCAGGGGGCGTGGCCTAAGTGATGTCATCATTTCACCATAGGGTATTGTAGGGCACCCGATGCCGATCAATCAATGAAAGTTTGGTCCCTCTATGTGTTTTTATATAGGAAATATAAGAGTTTCGTGTTTCATGGCGAGTAGGTGAACTTTGACCCCTGCTAACCCCCCTTCAACATGCTCCAAAACTCACCAATTTGATAACTTTAAATCAAACATGCCTTATGATCAGACTGACCGAGTTTGAAGTCGATCAATCGAAATCCCTAGGAGGAGTTCGATCAAATACGAAGGCTGTAAACGTCAAAATCGAGGTAAAAAATGGACGTTCAATACAAAATGGCCGACTTTCTGTGATAGTTGGCTTATAACATTAAATGTAAGTTCTGAGTCTTTTGGTGAGCTCTACAAGTGTACCAAATTTCATGTCTCTACGATGAAGTACGTTCATACCATTGTGTCAACAGAAAATTGCTAGTTGCCGCCGTTCAGCAATTTTTTTTGCGATTTTTGCGACGACCTTAAAATTCAAAATTTTTAAATTTTCTAGTTGCGACCGCCAAGTTTGGTGAGTTTTTGAATATGATAAAGCCCCCAAAAAGGCACACGAAGAGGTGGGAAGAATCGTAATAATAATAATAATAATAAACAGTACAGATACAATAGGCCTTCGCAGCGCTTTGCTGCTCGGGCCTAATAATAATAATAATAATAATAATAATAATAATAATAATAATAATTTATTTGAAAAGTCTAAGTCAGCATAAATTTGCATATTATTGCTGGGTTTAAAGTTGTTTGGTTTTTAATATCCAACTTTTTTTGGTTCTATTTTGATTTTTTTTATTTTTTTTATCACTTTTCTCTGAAAATTAGATTAAGAACGTTATTTTGTTGAAGGGAAAAAAATCAGTCTGATATATTTTCATTTTTATTGTACGTCTTCCCACTTGTTGGTGATAAAATAATTTTAAAAGCAAATATTACTGGAACACCAGCATATTTGATATCTTTCGTATTTGAATAGCGCTCCCATGTAGACAGTCTGGTAGACTTTCCCATTTTTGGCCCCTGCTCCTTCACAGATCCATTTTCCAGAGTTTTCAATCATCTTGTTCTTTCTATGTTTATAAACAGAGAGTAGAGATAAAAAATGAAAAGAAAAAAAAGATGTGGGTAAACCAGGTCCTGTGCTTTAACATCATGTAAAATGAGCTAGATGTAATCTAAATGTCTAATATTTCACCAGAGATCTAAAAAATATACTTCTTTTATTCACCGCTCAAACTGCATACATTTGCTAAGACTTTTTTTGCAGAAAAAATAACTATATTCTAATTTGCAGGCAGAAAGTGGCTTGGAAGAGATTAAGTTAATAATCAGTAGTAATGCTTTTAGAGCTTTTATAAAAATCTCAACAAACCACTGAAGAAAAACATGAGTTTCCTGAAGTGAAAACATGAACTGTAGCTGAACTACAGGCCCAGATGTGACGTTCATGAAAGAAAGGATGTCATGAATCTGTAGTCTTGCTACAAAAATACTACATGATATATTTGTTATTGGGACTATCCTAACATGTCCACTTTATTCACTTCTGCTCCTAGCATCACTGTGAAGAACTGAGAGGTTCCTCCGCAAGGCAAGAGCAGAATAGACTGAATCAAACTAAGCTGATCTGTAAATCATTAAATGTTATAGGCCTTTCTCTTGAACAGTGCACTACATGTAAGACAGTTTAACTCATTATAGTCAAAGTTCTGCCTTTGCCCTGCTCTTTATTCATATTATGACATGATTTGTTCCTATTTAAAAGAAATTGTATGGTAGTAAAAAACATGAATATTTTCTCAAAATTATCAAATTAGTTTTCTTGTTTCAATGGACTTTTTTGAAAACACATTTCTGTCGTGGATGTTTCAGTGGGTTTTTTTCCCTTTAAGGTGACTGATTTAGATGGATAAATAAGTTTTTGGTTCTAACTGGCTCCAAAATGAATAATGCAGGACTTACATGTCAAAAAAGAAGCACAGTACCCAAAATAATACACAAAAATAAATTACCGGTAATGCAATGTTCCATACAGTCATAGGGTATCTCTCATTGCTGTCACTGCTTGGACCAAATTTATCTTTACAAGCTGAACTTCGACGTAAATCATACACAAGCACCTAAAATATAGAAGAAGAAAAAAATTAAGATCTCCCTTGTAAATGAGTCTCAAAAGACCTTTATGTATAAATATAGGAATAAAATGAACTGTGTTCACTATGCTTTTCAAAACATAATTACAAAAAGCAATATCTGAGCGAAGTCCAGACAAATATGTATAATTTTGTGATTTTCATTCGCTAAAGAGTAAAAGTCATTAAGATGTCAAAGAACCTATTGAAATACACTGCTCACAAATTAAAGGAAACACTAAAAATAACATCCTACATCTTAATTAAATATTATCAAAACTTTATTATTAACACAGTGAAATTGATTTGAGAAGGAAAAACAAAAATTATCAATGTACTACCTAACTGCTAATGACATTGATTCCACAAAGGTGTGACTGACTGGGAGTTACATTGTTCTGTTTAGGTGTCCCCTTTATTTTTTGAGCAGTGTATTACACTATGTAAAAATATGCAAAAGTATTTTTTGGTTATAATTTCTTAGTTTATTACGTTTTTATTATTTGTTACATATTCATTCACATACACGTTCACAAGCGGACAGTGGCAAGCCAGTAGCCTAAAGCCTAAAGTCTGACAAGAGAAGCTGTCATGCAGGGGCACCACCAGGCTCTCTGACCACCACCTGCAGGGAAGAGGATGAAGTGTCTTGCCCATGGACACAACAATAAAGGTGGATGGAGTGGGAATCAAGATATTATTTGATCCCTGAATTAAATGAAATTACTCATCTAATACAAGTGAGGTAGCTATAACATGTAACATGTAAGATATAATATTTTCACAAAATCACAGTTCATGAAATCCAAACAATCCCTTTATGTGTGTGGTCAGCCGTATTGGATTTTGGAGTCCTGAAATCACGCCAAATCCTTAAATTAAACATTTCAAAATGTGTGTCCATGTTTATGACAAAACACAATAAACTGAAAAATTTAAAAACCTGTTTTGTTCTTTTTTCAAAGCAGTGGAAGTCGTTTTTCTTTGGAAACGTAGTATTTACAGAGGTGGCAGTTGTCACGAATCTTTTGAAAACCACTACACATTATAGGTCTCAAAAAGGGTCTTTGAACGCAACAGCACTCCGATTCCTGGAAAATCCGCTCCGGGTCTTCCTATGATCCGACCGGACTCCATGTTGTTCTGTCAGCTTCAGAGCGAGCAAGTGCACTGGCCGAAAACTCTCACGTTGCAGCTTTCGGTGCCTGACAAGAAAAAGTTGTTGCAGACTCTCCCCGAGTGTGTAGCCCCTTCAGAAAAATATGGCAGACTACCGGGACGACAACGGAGCTCGGGCTCTGCTTGCATTACAGTCGGCGCCGTGTAGCCCCGTGCGCGTCGCGGTGACCTCTCACTCCTATCACCAGCCCTCGATCTCCGTCTTGGGTCCTCCAATAATGGAAGCTCGCTGCGATGCCGGAGGTTTTCCTGCAAGGCTCTCTTCGACGCCTCCGCAGGCCCTTGCGAGGCTCGAGGGCCGGGACTTTGAGTTTGTCATGCGCCAGAGGACGGTCACCATAGGCCGGAACTCGTCCCACGGCTCGGTGGACATCAACATGGGTCACTCGAGCTTTATTTCAAGGCGACACCTGCAGATAACTTACGACGAGGCGGGCGGCTTCTCTCTGCGGTGTCTGGGGAAGAACGGCGTGTTTGTTGACGGAGTGTTCCAGCGGAGAGGAGCTCCGCCGCTACCGCTGCCCAGAGAGTGAGTGTAGTTAGCTTAACTGTTAGCAGCGCCTTGCAAAGTTTTAATATGCCATAAATACTTACCCAACAATGAACACATCATGGTTTATGACGTCTCTAATCAGTTTGCACACTTTGCGCTTAAATTAAAAACTATGTGTGTATTTTAAGAAGTTTACTGCACGTTTATTTTTCTGGTAAAATAAAATTGAAGCCTAGCATACAACTTTCTAATGTTCACATTTACACGGTCAAATGGGGGGGGAGCGTTTTTTGTTTGATCGTACAAAGTTCGTCCCATTGTTTACTATAAATTACATTTCAATTTCATTTATAAATGGGCTCTTCCTGATAATATATGCTCTATAGCTATTGTGTTTTAGTTCTGAGCAGATTTTGCTTCATTCGTTCTGGCCTACTGGCTCAGTACCCAAAGTATGTGGATACTGTTTTCAACAATGTGTGCAGATTGTTCAATGATTTTTTAAATTATTCGTGCAATCCCATCCAAAACTATTTTATCAACGTTTAATGGCCCGTGTCGGCTTTAAAAAAAACAAAACAAAAAAAAAACATTAGCCTATCACGTTAGCTTCATATTAGCTGCGTGGCTCTAAGTCAACGTGTCACCGTCACGTAAACATTAATGTAAACAAACGCACCCCTGACAACTCCTCTCACGTGTTAAGTGGAAACAGTTCGAGTTTCTATCTGAAACCTGGGTTACGTATGCTTCTAATGAAATCACCTACTTAGTGAGTGTACTTTGGTCTTTACTATAAATATCTTTGCATTATGTTTTAGGTTTTTAAAAAAAATCCTGACCAGTTTTGGTAAATAAACAAAGGTAACCTGCAGAACTGATAGGTGTATCAGTTCTGCAAATCACTGAAAAGGTTAGTTGTTCTGTTTGATTGGCTCCTTTGACTGTTTAGGGGCGTGTCCGCTGCTGAACCGGAAATGTTGCCTGGAAGACCCACATGGAGAAACTATAGCACCTTATCCACCAGAGCCATGTTTGCATGTGGTTTTCCAAGTAGTACATGATTTGACAATAATCTGGGTGATCTTTTGTGTAGTAGAAGAAACCTATGTTTATTAAAAAATATTAACTGACATGCAGCTGAGTTTATAGTAATTTTACATTTAGATTTTAGGGTTATTTAAAATTATATGTACACATGTACACTTCATTGTGCTGTAGTTGTTCTGAAGCAGGATAAATTGGAAATTCTGCCAATGAAGCAGAACTGTAAACAGAATTGCTATTTAGTTTTACATTTAGTTGTAGCAGTCATAAAAGTTAAATGAACAAAGTCCTTTATTGTGAAATTAACAATTACCAAGAAACTGAGCAAACCTCATGTGTTATGTTTAATGCTAGCTGTGCTGCAAGCATGTTAAAAAGTTTAGAATTACATTTTTCCCCTATGACATTAGATACAACTTCTCTGTAAAAGAAACATTCTAATAAATTAGGTTGGGGAGTTGTTGACATCAGTCTTTTTTTGACAATTGTACTAGTTATTTAATCCATAGTTATTCATCTATTCAAAGGATCTTTTCTGTTTCTGAATTTGCCTATTATTTTTCCAGGATCAACAGTTGAGTGTTACTCAGACACGTGCCAGCTGAATAGTGTAATTTACATCTGATCAGTTTAACAGGATTTTGTTCATGAATGCTGACTCAGGTAGAGTCTTTACTTAATCTTTGGGTAACTGGATTCTAAGAGGTCCCAGCAGATTTCCCATGCAGTCCTTTCATTATTCCCTTCTCAAGTCATTTTATGAAGTCAAGTCAAAAAATGACTTGCAGTGGCCACAGGTCAACACAGCACAACGGTGTTCTGCAAATTCGTGTTTCATGTGATGCTACATTAGATCACATGGACTGATTAGACTACTAAACCTTTGACCTTTTGTCTCAGAGCTGCCTGTGCCCATTTCATTTATTTGTTGGATTTTCTCTTGATTTAAGTTTTTGCTACTTCAGCAAAAAAAAAACAAAAAGCCTCCACTTCCTTTATATGATGAGGAAAATAAAACCAGCCATCATCCTCTTACTGTAAAATATTTAACACATCATTTAGATATCGTTTCTAAAGGTTTCTTTAGGTTTGAACTGGGATGGCCTGGTGGCGATTCTCTGTTATTCAGGCATTTGTTCAGACCTGCTAAAAGTATAAAAGAAGAGAGAGATTTAGGAAAACAGGTTTTTCTGTAAACTTAACACCAGTGCAGTGTGTTTGCCCACAAACCGCTTGGTTATTATATAAACACACTTTTGAGGTAACTTTAACATGTAGCCATCTTTTATTTGTATGTTGTGTGACATATTTGGTAGATTTATATTTTGTGTTTCCAGTTGCAGTAAATTCTAAATGTTTCGAACTTCTTGCAGACCTAACATCTTCAAAAGTTTGCAATGCTTTGCTTTTCAGGTGATATTTGATGTTTTTCTGGGAGTTGACTTGTGTTGATCTGAATGTTGTTAAAGGATCTGTTTTCTACTGATCATGTGATAGCTAAGCTATGTTTCTGTAAGCTAACTCAAGCTTTTGATCACTGAAGGTCTTTGTTGAGGAGAGAATGAACTAAGTTCCTGGCTTTTTAAAATTTTTTATTTATTTATTTTTTTCCCCTCATGCCTTTCCCCTCACTGCTGTCCTTCTTTCTTCTAGGTGTGTGTTTCGGTTTCCCAGTACCGTCATCAAGATCCAGTTCACGTCACTCCTGGAAGTGGAGGAGCACAGGGAGAAGGAGCAGCCCTCTCCCCCGCCCCGCCCGCTGCTGCCCCACATCTCCCCTCTTAAGATCAGCATTCCCACCGTGCAGCAGCATGAAGAGCACATCAGGGCGTTTGGCTCACCGCTGCCGTCACCCACCGGCACAATCAGGTGAGCCGCCAATACATGTGGGGAACATTTGGCTGACAAGTTTGCATTCAGCTTTGATCCCAGTTAAGTGTTTTCATAGTTGGTTCATTTCTTAATTGCTTCCATTCTCCTGCTTAAAGACTTCTCTCTGTGTCTTATGGTGCACATTTGTTAGACATTTTGGTGATATGAGACTTTGAAAATTGATTATAAATTGACAAAGCACATGCAGATATTGTTACTTTTCACTTGAACCTAATTGTTGCACTTGACTGACTTGTGTTTTAATCTGAATACATGACTGCATTAAATGTAATTTATTTCAAAAATATAATGTAGCAATTATTTTACTCAACTCATGATTTTTAGGAATTTGTTTATTATCTTAAAATATTCAACAGAAGTTTCAACTGTTTAAAAAAATGAAGTTTTTCAGGTTAGGCTTCTGTAAACGGCGACACTGTGAGGTTTTGTTGCAGCATAGGGTTGGTGATGAGCAGCTGACCTGATGACAGCCATGAGCTACTGAAGGAAACACACAACCTGCAGACAGTTTGTTTTTTTTAATTTTTAATTTTAATTTTATTTTTTAGCTGCCTTATGCGTTCTATGAAGCTAAACATGTCTACATTGTGACTGATTACCTTGAAGCCTGTGGGTTCAAGGATTTATGCAGCATCTGTAACGGCCTTTACCGAGAAGACCCAGTGTATGATTGATCAGTATAATGAGTACTACTGGGAAGAACTACTGGGAAGAACTTCCCAGTAGATCTAGATAGATCTTTATCTAGATCTATCTAGATATAGATAGATAGATAGATAGATAGATAGATAGATAGATAGATAGATAGATAGATAGATAGATAGATAGATAGATAGATAGATAGATAGATAGATAGATAGATAGATAGATAGATAGATAGATCGATCATAACTGAGCAACCAGTTTGATTTCTGTTCAGTGCCCTCTGGTGGTGGATGCTTGCCTGTACAACAATCATACCCACCAATGTGGGCCTGTGTGTCCATGCCTTATATGGGGTGGCTGCAGCTATGGGGCATGTGATTGGTTATTGGGCAGAGAGTTTTGCCTGTAAGCCACTTTTCAGTCCATTCTGGTTTCCCTTACACCCCTGCCTCACCTCCCCCACTCGGGTCCTCGGGTAATGTTTCCTCACATGTGGAGTCAAAACAAACCAAATATAAATATGATTGCTCATGCTTCTTTGCTCCACTTCCCTTGTGGCCTTTTTTAGGTTCATACTCATAGCAACATGCAGCTCAGAGAGAAACTTCTGCTTCCTCCTGAAACACCAACATGGTCTCATTCAGGCAGATTGCTTACTTTTGTTGTCTGGCAGCTTCAGTGAATGACACAATACTAAACATTGTTCCTCTCTTTACGGACACACAGGAGGGCTGGAGAGTTTTTTTTTTAAGATACAGAATTGACTCTTGTTCAGTTATTATCCACTTTATTCTTAAGAAGTTTCTTTTCAAAATTTTATTTGTTTTCCTTTCCTCGTTTTTTTTAAGCTCTAAACTTTGAGCGGTTGTGAAAAACGAATCCTGCAGCCACTTCCCCCTGCAAAGAAATGTAAACAAACCATATTCTGTCCCTCTTGTGAGTCTTGATGGAACTGTGTCCATGGCTCTCTGTTGTCAGAAGCAAATCAGAGCTTATGGACTCCCAGAAACTCCTGTTTACTTTCCCCACAGAGGCAGGTGTGTGTAATACCTTGTGGGGACCATTTTCCTGACACATAGTACGTTGTGGGGACCAACTGCTCCTTGTGGGGACAGAAGTCTGATCCCCACAAGGGGAAATGCTGTTTTTTGGTCAGGGGTTAGATTTAGGGATAAGGTGTTAATTTTGGTTAGGGATAAGTATGTAATGGTTAGGGTTAGGATAAGGGTAAGGTTTAGTCTGTAGAAATGAATGGAAGTCAATCAAAAGTCCCTACAGCGATTGTCACGCAAACGTACGTGTGTGTGTGTGGGGCGGGGGTGCACGTGTGTGTAATAGAAGCTACAGGACTTGCTGGTGCAGCAGATCAAATCCAGTTAATAGTTAACTTGGTTCTCAGTATCGTTGGCTCATTGTTGGATCGTTTTAGTTGTGATTGTGTTGATCTGTCCAGATTGTTAAATCGGTATAAAAAGACTGGATGAGGATGTGAACAATACTAATTTTGGATTCCCTGCTCTTTTCTGTTATTTTTTTGTTTTTTTTATGCTTCCTTTGGGCTTCATTATTTTAAACAGGGGAATATTTTATTTGCTTCACACATTAAATAAATCTTTTTTGCATTTTGTCCCATTATATCTAAAAACATCCATGTTGTTATGGTTCCACTTGACAGACCAACAAAGATAAATGATGCATGGATTTTAAAATGTTATTTACAAATATAAATGGCATGTATTTGTTTTCATCCTTCTTGAGTCAGTATCTTGTAGGACCACTGTTTTACTGCTGGACACGTTCGTCAACCAAAACAAGAGCAGAGACGGTTAGCCAAAGTGAGATCAGGTCCTCAGGGGCCCTAAATCAGTAAGCAGTTTAGCATCTGAATCCCAAACTCCCACTAGGGTGGTTACAATGGTTCTGGTGTGTTCAGGATGATGCTCAAGGTTAGTTTTCCATTTAGACCAGAAATAGCCAGAACACCTTTTGTTAGATAACCCCAAACGAGATGACCTGAGGCTCTTTCTCACAGTTTTTCCATAAATTCCAGCTTCATTCTTTTTTTTCCTTTTATTTAACCAGATAAAACCCCATTGAGATCCATATCTAATTTTTCTCTGGGCAGAAATCTGCAATGCTAACACCCTGGTTACACAAACGTAAAATAAAACATATGCACAAGTTTAAACCAAATTACAAAGCAGTTTACAAGCAATGACACCGATTGATAGAATCACGTTGCTCAAAAAAAAGTCCATTGAAATTAGATCCAAATCAACTCCAGTCTTTAGTTCGGACTGAAGCTGATTCCGTGCTATAGGAGCCATTTATGGAGTAAAAATGAATTATGCAATTCTTTCACCTAGACTTTGACTGCAGTTGCTGCAGAGTAACCAGGACTCACACAGCCATGTTTCAGCAGGTTTAGCTTCCAATTCCAGATAGTGAATTGAACAGTTTCATGAGATTTTCAAAGCTAATCCTCCTTTAAACTTCTCCAGTTCCTCCCAGCACCCCTTTCTTTTAATGACAGCAATCGGTCTGATTGGTGTAATCTATGTAACGACCATTAATACAAACAAAATGAAAATATTTTGGAAACTTGAAAATATTCTCTATTAATGTTCCATAAAATATATGTATATATCTCTTAAATAAATCTATATTTATCTACTGGAGGAGAATATTTCATCCTGAAATATTCACCCTGACCAGGTCACACTTTTTATCTGGTGACCAGTGGATTTTTGCTGCATGTCAAGAGCAGAGCCATCAGGCCTTTCTACTCTTACCTCCTCCGGATGAACCAGGAGTAGGAGAGTTACTCCAGCTGTTACTTGCAGAGAGCAAGCTGCTACCATCGAAGCAAAATTATTTGGGACATTTAAAAAAAATGCAGATATCCCGGCTGCTGGTTTTTTGCGACTGTTTTTTTCTGTACGCTCTCTGTTTGCTGGTTGGTTTGTGGGTTCACCCGCTTGCATGTGCAGCTGACTCAGCGCGTGTGAGCGTTGGACACACAGTAGAAGTGCCTGTTTTCATCCAGCTTTTGTCAACTTTGACGTTGGTGCTTTTGAAAATTCAGATGACGTCGTGCAAGCGGTGTGGTTTGGTGCTCACACCCTGGGGCTATGTTAGCTGTGTTAATGAGACGAGCGACCACATGTGGACACAAATCACTCAAGGTGTGGCTTTACTTTGACAGGCTAATAAGATCAATAACTTTACCCGTGAAGATCTTGAATTACTATATGTCGTGATTTTGGTGGGGATCTTGGAGGACAGGTGATGGTAGAGGAAACACTGCAGTCTCCATGATGCTGTTTGTTTCTTCTTCCTTACCAACCTCTGAAACTTTGACAGAACAGTTGAATTTACTGTGACATTAATAGGGTTTTGCTGTAAACCCTGTTTACTTATTAGGTGTCTATTCAAATATTAGGTGTCTAGTTTTCTTCTACTTTACACACATGTAACTATTTGATGGCCTATCACATCCTGGAGTGATTGTTGATTAGTAAGCCACTGCAAGTATTCAGATCTCTCAATGATGTGAAAAATCTTTAAGGATTTAAAAATCTTTCATCAGTAACTGTTTTAATTTTCCTTTTTTTATCCATTTAAAAGCTACAGACCATATGAAAATGCTGCAGTCAAACAAATTACTGCTTCCCTGTGTGTCTCTGTTGACACATTCTCCAGGTTATATTCACTTATCCATGGTTACATAACTTTTGCTGTCTATCAAGTCATAAAATATTGACTTCATATGCAGTGAAAGTGAACAGTTTACATTGCTCAAATCAGCATTAATCATGATAACCATTGTTGACTATCATGTTTGTATGTCAGTTTCTCTTTGCATATTTACTCCTTGTTGTTTTGGTGGCAGAGTTTCTGTGAGGAAGTTGAAGCTGGAGATCAGCTGAACATTTAGTGGAAGTGTGAAACCTCCGTGGTTTGTTCTGCTCCGCTTCCATGAGCCTGCAGGAAGCTGTGTGTGAACGTAGCACTGCACAGCTCATCTGGAGCATTACGCAAACGCAGCGAGAGGAAACTGATCCAAACAACCTCACGCTGCCATTGGCTGATATATACACACCCTCTGCAAAATAACCTAGGAAAACATAAGCACACAACTTTCTCTTCTCCACAGCGTTCCCAACTCCTGTCCTGCTAGCCCTCGAGGGGCGGGGTCATCGGGGTATCGCTATGGACGCAATGTGACCTCCGACCTCCAGTTAGCTGCAGAATACGCTGCGAAGGCTGTATCTGAGCAGAGGCGAAGTCTTGCTGAGCACAGAGGTGGGGGAAGTGAGCAGCGTGTGGAGTCGGTGGGCGGAGACAGCCCCAAGGTACAAATAATGTCTGTCCCACACAGACCTGTCCTTTTTCTAGCAGGGGACAGGTTTGTGATGCATATTCATAGGTCCTTTATTTGAACAGGAGAAATCTCTTGAGACTCATTTACAAGAGATTGTTGCTCTGTTTGTCCAGGATGAGTCCAAGCCTCCGTATTCCTATGCACAACTGATTGTCCAGGCCATCTCTTCAGCTCCAGACAAACAGCTCACCCTCAGCGGGATTTATGCCCACATCACCAAACACTACCCCTACTACCGCACTGCAGACAAGGGCTGGCAGGTACAGTGCTCCTCATCCGTCTGGGAGGCTGTGAGCCAAACCTAGGGTGCTTCCTGGTGAACTGGAACATTGTCAAAAATAGAATAAATTTCAGTAATTCACTTTAGAAAGTGAAACTTACAGATTCATTACAGAGTGAGATAATTTTATTCCCAAAATTCAAGACCAATGAAAGACCAACAAACCAGGTTTTGTAGATCTTTTTAATATAATGTTTAGTGGAAGGAAAATATGGTGATAGGAAAAGCTGGACAAGCATCAAAATGACCAGAACATCCAAATCTTCATACTTTCAATGGGATTACAGAGAGAAATGGACTTCTCCATAATGCACCTATGCTGTGTGTCTACAAAAACTAATGGTGGAGAGTAGAACATTATTGACTTTAATGTCTTTCCTCCTCATTAGCCAGTTTTTCTCTTATCTCCATGGGAGGAATGTGTTTTTACAACGGCTTTCTGTGTTTTGTCCAGAACTCAATCAGACACAACTTGTCTCTGAACCGCTACTTCCTGAAAGTAGCCCGTTCTCAGGACGAGCCTGGGAAGGGAAGCTTCTGGCGCATCGACTCGGCCTCTGAGAGCAAGCTGGTGGAACAAGCCTTCAGGAAGAGACGACAGAGAGGCGTGGCCTGCTTCAGGACTCCGTTCGGACCTTTGTCGTCACGGTACAATCCTAAATGATTAATTTTTAGTTGTCAGTGGCGCCAACATGAACACTGAACTGAGTGGGGTTAACCTTTATCCCCTTTGTCTGCTTCTGTCACTTGCTGTCATGTGATTGGACAGAACCAAGTAAGTGTTGTGTTTTGGTGAAAGATGGCCGCAGCAACTGTGCGCCTCATGACATCACAGCTGTTTGTCAGTAATGTGGCTGAGTTTTCTTCTCCTTGTCTTTCTGATTCAGGAGTGCACCGGCGTCTCCCACCCATCAGGGCCTGCTGTCCCCTTCGTCCAGTGGGCTGCAGACTCCCGAGTGTCTGAGCAGAGAGGGCTCTCCCATCCCTCAGGACCACCATGAGCAGCTGGCCAGCAAACTGGCGTCTGTGCCGGAGTACAGGTACTCCCAGAGCGCCCCAGGTAAGCCCAGATAAACAAACTCCAAGCATTCTGCCCACTCTAAGGCAGTGTGAGAAATGAATGAAAATGTGTGTGAACAGGCTCTCCAGTCAGTGCTCAGCATGTCATCATGGCTGCCCCCCACCACCCAACCGTCCTGAAGCCCATCCATATGCTTCAGAGCGCACCGCAGCCTTCTGTCACCATGGTGCGCGTGGTCACCAGCGCCCCTCCAATCTCCGCCCCCCCTAATGGCTACAGCACTTTGACTGTTGGTGGACTGGAGAGCAACAGCGACATCAGAGGTGAGGACAGGAACTGCTGAAGCTTGTAGTCTGCAGGTGATATTAGCCTGGTAAGAACCACAGCCTTGTTTCCTCAAGAGGGTCTGGGCTCTCTGCTGTTGAGAAACCATTGCTTCCTGGAGGTGTGGCCTGTGTTCAGGTTTTAAATTTCTCCCAGTTGCTAATGCTTCCATGTGCCGAATGTAACTGTAAGCATCCATCCTACATAGAGAACTGATCTGAACTAGGCAGCTGTTAATGTTAATTTAATATTTAGAGTGTGACCAACACAGACTGACCGCTTCATTCACTTCCTCTGCTGCCATTGCTAAAACTACAGACTGACAAATGTAAAGCAGCGCATCATTCTCAACTTCTCCTTCTGTTCACTGATTGGCCAGCATAAACTCTCCCAGAGACTGTGCTGGAAACATTTTTCTTTTCTATCAGAATTGCACAGGAAGGCAACGGTCAGGCTAGGTGGACATACAGCATTCCTTCTTAGTTATCTCTCAAACTGTGTGAAAAGACTGAGAATGAGTGTGCATGTTATTGAGTTAGCATGTTGTGAATTCACACCTGACATTTGGTCCGCTTTAAATGGACCACAGCTCATTCCCCAGTCTCCTAGGACTTTGTGTGCAGGTGTGAATTCACTAATGACATCAACTGATGTTAACGAAGAGAATCAATTTTCCGTCACTTTTCTGAAAGCTAAATGCATCCAGGTGGGATGTTGACGTGAGTCGTTTATTTCCTCTTCAGATGCCCAGCAGAACAGAGAGTTGGTGATCCAGACGCTGGACAGCGTGGTGCAGGCTGGAGAGGGACGCCATGTCACACCGGGGTTACACCAACTTCCTGTCCGTCCTGTTACCCAGAATGGCAAACACATCACTGCTGCTGTTTCCACAGTAACCAGCTTTGCTAATTCATCTGGTAAGCTTTTCAATTTCTCTAGGTACAGCTGTTCTGATCTGTGTAGATCAGAATGTCAATAAAAAGTTAATTTAATTCAAGATGGTCATGGAAAACCTGGAAAGTCATGAAATTTCGGTAATAAGCTATAAGCATTAGTGAGTCATTTCTCACGATGGCTGACAACAGAAAATACGACAGCGGAGCACAGGACAGAAAAAGAAGAGCGAGACAAAGAGGTGATAAAGAAAATATCCAAGCTAACAGGGTTAGGGGATAATCCCTGCTGATCTTCGGGTAAATATTGATGAGTTCGTGTTACTGGGCTGACCAAAAAGCAAGGTGCTGTCAAAATATGGATGTTAATTTTAAAGCATCGGAACAGGTTCACAAGTTCACCTGGTGCTCTGCTTGCGTGCGCACCACGCAAACTTAAAAAAGCAGAACTAACTTCATGGTGCATTCACAATAAAACGCACTTTGAACATCCAACGTGTCTGACTCTCCACAGAGACTTTGAGTATAAACCAGAGGCGCCTGACGCTCAAAACGCGTTTGGTGTGAATGCTTTTCTAGCCTCCAGCTAGGAGCAGCAGGAGGAAGAACTGTCCTACTGCTACAGGCGAAGGTCCAAAGTTATCAAAATAACTAAAGTGCCTCCTGCCCAGCCCTGACACAGCTAAAATCCAGTCATCAGAATAAAAGTTTGGACCAGGTTTGACTGTCAGAGGGGAAATACTCACTCTGGCTATCTGAGCTTGGTAAGGAAAAAAAACTGATAATTAGAGAGAAAGATACAACTGATTAAAATTGAAAGAGAATTGAGACAGATATAGAAAAAAGATAGATATAAAGGATAAATAAATACATAGAAGATGAATAAAGAACATTGTCAAGTTTTTCTTAGGAATCTTCTGTCAAATATGTAGACATATTCAAGACGCTCAAGTACTTCTTTAATAACCACTAAATATATTTTGTTTGCAGTAATGGTCTTTACATTAATTACATTAATCAACTGTTCTGTAGACAGATGAAAAAGAAAGCAGCGGTGCACTGGTTGGAATTTTCTGGCCGATCACCGATCTTTAAAAAACCTGACTTGATGATTTTTTTTGTGTGCACAAAATATAGTGAAAAAGTCATTAACTTGAGGTGATTATTGTAAACCGTGAAAATGGAGAGTTGACCTGGTGGGTGGGATTGTCCATTAGCCCTCTCTCATGGCAGAGCAGTAGGAGACAGTGGCTGATTACTGTATAGGGCCCACACATTGGCTCAAGCCCAGGGGCCATTGTGCGGGCCCAGGGGCCCACACCCTCCTAAGTCCGGCCCTGTGGACGTTTGGCAATACTGTCTACAATATAGTGGTGTGACATTCACGATCGAGCCGATTCTTCTGAACGGCTCTTTACATCAATAATAGTAAAGAACGGTTCTCTGTGCACTCTGCAGTAGCACAGAGAACTATGAACAATAGTTTATATTGTTCATAAAATATTCTATTTTATGAACAATATATATTTATTTAATCATTGAATAAGCCTCCAATTAAAAACTAGTGGTGTTTCGGTGTGTGTGCCTGTCTGTTCTGAACTTTTGTAGAAACATTAGTTCTACATACATATACAATCTTGTGTTTTGCATTACTGTCAATATGTTTTTGTTTATGACATTATCATCAGATGATTCCTCAGTTAATTGATATTTTTCAATTCATACCTGTCTGTGTGGGCTTCATTTCCACATTTTTGTCATTTATGTTTCCTTCCTATCTGCCTGCACCTTTACATGTTTGCTATAGTTCAACTTGGTGGGGTTAGGTCTTTCAGTCTTATACTTTTCTTTATGGACCTGTTGTATGTGGGTCATGGAAAATTATACTGAAGGTCCTGGAATAGTCATGGAATAATTTTTTCTTAATGCCAATGGGAACCTTGAGAAGGGGACGCTCATACAGTAGATTGACTTTATACACAGCGCCATATTTCAATTAGTTATTACTGTCAGTTTAGCTGATTGTCTTACAGCTGATTAAAAACACAGTTTCTCTAAAATCCGAAGATCCTTTCAGAATGTTAAAGGGCTTTTAATCTAGACATGTTAGCCTGCTGAAATGTTTGTAAAGTGTTTGCACTCAGTACTCAATCTGGACTCCTTTTGTATTAATGAGTATAACATGGCATGGAGGATGTCAGTCTGTGGTTCTTCATTGTTAAGTCTGGTGTTGCTCATTTTTCTCTGGTTTTTACGAATATAATTCAGTTCAGTTTATTTCTAAAACATGTTCTCTCAAGACACTTTACAAAAACATCCAATTCAAGCTAAGGTAATATTTTTATTTTCTGAGACATTTTTAATCTGTTGGTTATTTAATTGTTCTGAATTATCCATAAGCAATGACAGATAAAAAAAAAAAAAATCTGTATTTTTCCTACTGTGAAACATTCCATGTGTTTTAATTGGAGTTGCAACATTTTGGCCCAGAACTGATGAGAGATGCTGTTCTGCTGCTCCTAGCACCATCCATAAGAGCTAAACTCTGCTTTCTGCCCCCCAGGCCTGAGCAGCCCCCTGCAGATCCTGGCTGCCCAGGCATCCAGCTCCCCCCCGGTGCTGGTGGGCCGGCAGCCCGGCGGCGACGCCTCCTCTGGATCAGCAGGTGAGCCGCTGGCCAAGCGGCCAAAGATGGAGGATGAAGGAGAGACTGAATCTGCTCAGCACCAAGCTACATCTGCCCCGCAGCCTGTTATTGTTGCTATGACGTCACAAACCCACGAGCCCCGTCAATGAAGCCTGGGGTCTCTCACCAGGTGTCCAGCGGGCATCCTCTGTCATCTCCTGAATGTTTTGCCTTTTGACATAAATACAACTGTATTTGTTGAAGGGAATGAATTTGGTCAAAATGACATAAAATGTAGATTTGTTCTACATTTTAGAGGTGAGTGACTCTGGCTTCAGTTTGTTTCATCTTACGTTAATCAAAGGAAACTGAAGATACTTTGGCCTGATGAGCAGAATGGTTTAGCACTGCTTTAACTTTCTAAACAATTGAGATGTGAGGAATGTGGTGGAACTAGAGCCAAAGACCCATCCTTGACTGCTGCATTGGTTAGTTAGTTTAAATATGGAGACTCAGTGCAGCCTGTGGAAGCTGGCAGTACATTAACCAGGTTTATGTCACCTGGGAGACCAGGATCATGACTGTAGTTTTATAAAAGAAGCGATATTCCTAGACAGTAAATGAGACTGAACCCCCCCAAAAACAAACAGGCTCAGAGAAATAAAAGTATGAATATTAACCTTAAGAATAGAATGTAATACCTCTTGCCTTCTCACAGAAGCAGAAAAAAAACTGATGTTGAGGAAATGCAGGAAAGACAAAAAGACAAGCCAGCTGTTTCAGAGTGAAGCTCCTCACATTCAGGCCCAACAGACTGATGATGGAGGACAGAGAGGCAGCTACTGGAGGCTGACTGAAGTGGAGGGCTAACCCAATGCTGACAAACTGATTGTTTTTCATTTGTTTAGTTTGTGTAGTGGTGTGAGGAGAGGTGAAATGGCCTCTGCGCAGATTTGTTTTAGCACAAAGAGGAGCTATTGTAGTAATCCTTAAAGCCTTAAAATATTTCTACTTATCTGAAATTTTATTTTAGCAGCTTTACTGTTTTAGACTAGTATAGCGCTTAAACAGTACACAATCAGCAACACTACGGCAGCAGCAGTTACGTTGCGTCAATTAACTTGTTTCAGTTTTCTTAAGAGAATAAAAGGACGGGACCAACATGTGACCAGAAATTTTACCTGTTCTCAGCTTTCTTTCCAGAACTTTCTGCATATTCTTTTCTTTCAGCTTGCTTTTCTCGCACTCTTCATTGACTGTTCTTCCTTCGTGATTAATCTCTCCTTGCAATCTCTGCAGAGGCATCAAGCTGTCGCAGATGCTGCTTTAATTAGATTTGTTCTAGCACTTTCTCCCCTGTTCTTTTGTCTCCTCACTCTGCCTTTAGCACCTCAGAATGTCCTCACACAGGCTTCATGCTCAAGATTTTACCAATTGTTGTTGCACAACAGATGGATGCATTATGATTGTATGCTGCTCTGCTAAGTAACAAAGCTAATTAAAGTCCTTATTTTGGAAAAAAAAAAACAAAAAGCATTTGTGTAAGAGCAGCTGTCATCAACAGGTAAACATGGGAATAGAGGTATAGGTATTTTTTAATGTCCCTGTTTCTGTGATTTGTTAAAATGTGTAGCACAAATTAAAATTCTTATTGACATAACTCCTTGTCTTCTCTTACATAAGACAAAACATATTTAAACAAGTTGATTTATTGTCAAAGAATCCAACAATATCTTGTTTCCTTGTGTACCATCGTTCTTAATATAAATACTGATCAGATTACATGCATGAGGTGATGCACCATACAAACTAGATACAAAATTGAAATATTTCCAAAAAATAAATAAAAAGCAGATGAATAAAGTTCGCAAGGAAAAAAGTAACTTTGTGTTTAATGGGGAAAAAGATGGTCTAAAATCCCACATTTTTAAATTCCAACATGTAATACTTTCCAAATTTGACTCAAATTTGGTTTTGGACCTAAATTTCTCCTATAATGAACTTTTCTAGAGTGAGAGCAGATGGTGTGGTGTTCCATGCAGGAGGTGAAGCTCTGGGTCTAGTTGTCACTTTGGTCAGTTCATGACCTCGTCTCCGTCCCTACGGACATTTCGTCATCCCACTCTGAATTCTAAAATGCTGAACATATCGTTTAGTTGGACATTTTATAACTTTGTATTTCACCCTTTGTTTCTTGATTATACATCTGATCGTTGTTTGTCAGATGACTGATCAGAATTCTGATCAATTAGGAACCCTGATCAAACCAAAATAACTCTAAAGTAACCTTCTGCTAGGTGTTATTTATTGAACTCATAGCTTCATATTTATGACAACTGAGTAGATTATAGAAAATGACCAGTTGGTATAAGACATCTCACAGGTTAGTACAAATTGACAGTCTGAAATCTCCCACAGCAAAGGGTTTACATAACCAGCCCCCAGTTTGGCCCCTTGTCAGTTTTTTTAACAACCTTGTTACGATGTGTTGCCCTATCAGGCACAGAATGATGAAATATCTAACATAGCGCTTTTAATTCTCACATTTATCCAGCTTCTTTACGTATGAAAGGCAGCGTTGATGCAGTGCTGTCAGGTGTTTGGACTGAACGTCTCCATGACCTGCAGAGCCAATAAGACGGCGCTGATGGAGCAGCGAAGTCATGACTTATAGTGGAGAAAAAAAGTTTTTATCATTTGTAGATTTACAAATATGTTTGCAAGTTTACTTGCTTCACTTAATTTTTATGGTCATTTTTTTTGGTCAACAAATCCAAGCACAACAGATTACATAAGTTCAACTGGGGAACGCACCAATGTGAGAATTTGATATTATTGACAATCGATATTTTCCCTACCGTAAATCTTATCTGGAATTATTATTTTGACTCCACATTAAAATCAAGTAACCATAAATATTATGCTTTGTTGATTTCTGCATGAGCAAACTTACATAAGTATGGGATTGAATACTTATTTACCCAACTGTGTCTAGGTTTTTTTTGATAAGCATCGATAGTTTTATCTTTAGAATGGCAGAAACAAACACATGATGCTCTTTAATGACCCAACTGAGTGGTTCCATAATGCTGCTTTGTTTCTGGACGCTCACATTTCTGAGATATGGCTGCCAATAGAAGAGCAGATTCAGTTTGCTCTTCTATTGAAGTCTTGGAATACCAGAAGTCTTGGAAGCTTCCAGGAATGTGCTAAAAGGTAACAGGCTAAGATAGTGTTACTGCCATGAAATGGTTCTAGACTGGACAAGGAGGCAATCCTTCCTTCAAATTGTGTATACTGCAACTCCAATGTGCAGCAAGACACCAAAACATTGCTAAGGGAACTTATGCAGGCATCTCTCACCCAACAGGGTCACCCCGAGATTAATGTTTTTTTTCCCCTTTCCAAAAAGTCTTTTCAAGTTAATAAACAGCATTCGCTCACCTTCCTTCAGATCCAGTTAAAATGTATTTGTCTATCAAAGGCAACTGGTTTCAGCAGAAGATTCCTCCACGTGGATTCTATT
This sequence comes from Xiphophorus maculatus, assembly GCF_002775205.1. Lineage (NCBI taxonomy): Eukaryota > Metazoa > Chordata > Actinopteri > Cyprinodontiformes > Poeciliidae > Xiphophorus > Xiphophorus maculatus. The sequence goes on along the minus strand of NC_036447.1, from coordinate 31,519,373 downwards.
TAAAAGTTTTTGTTCTGTTCTAAACATGAACACTCAAGTGTTTTGTGTAATTGTACATGTTGTAGCAGCATGTAAAAAAATGCTGTACTGCACAAACCAGAATAAAGAAGTGGAAATAAATACAGAAGTTTAAAAAAAGGACACAAATAATTAAAGTCCCATCATTCCATAAAACATTTTCCATCAATAGGTCTTTGTTTTTTTTCTCCTCACAAACAGGAATAAATCCCAAATTGCTTTCTGTTCATCTGGCTGATAAAATATTTACAACTATTTACAGTGTGAACAGAGCGGCACTGAGGACCTGAAGCTCAATGTTTCCACCAAGACTCAGCTTCCTCAGCCAAAACCTTCAGGTGTTTTACATCCAAAGCCTGGTACAAAAAGTAAACATTCAATCACAAAAGTTTGATGGTGTCAAGAACTCCTAACAAACAACTTTATAAAACATTCCTTTCCAAAAGCACGTCATCAAATGCTTTGACATAAACAGAAGGATGTCTCTCCAGTTTTACAAACTGCTGCTTCAGAGCGACAGCTGAGCAATGAATCAAACTATTTCCATCTGGATTTAGAGCTGGAAATATTCCACAGATTGAGGAGAATCTCCTGTGCTTTAAACACCAGGCTGCCTGGAAATGATTAATGAACATCCCTCTCATGCTATTTACAAACTCAGGATTCCCAACCTGATATTTACATGTAAGCCATAGCTGTGTGAACCCTGCTGAGCTTTGCACATGTGTCAGCGTCATGGTGCTAGCGGGGCTGTGGTCAGCAGGACGAGGCACTGATCTTCTCTGAGACCTCGGGGTCCGACTTGGCTACCAGGAAACGCAGTCGACCCCCTCCCAGACGAATCAGGTCCACAGCGCTGTCGGGGTGAGCAAACGGAAGTAAGAGAGGGAGGAGAGGAAGAGTCTGGTTACATGGAGCTCAGCAGAGACGGAGTAACAATAAACAGCACTGTTTATTGCTCACTGTGTGAGCTTGAACCAATCAATCAGCTTAAGAGGTCAACAGCAGAGAGTATGAGGAACACTGAGGGAAGACTGCTCTCTCCACCGCTTCTTTACCTCTGGTAGTCGGCTCCGATCAGACTGGTCCCATTCACTGCCAGGATGCGGTCGCCGATTCTCAGCCTGCCGTCGGATGCAGCCGGCCCGTCGGGGATCAGGGTTCGGATGTAAATACCGGGAGCGTTAAGGGGGGTGTGCTGCCAAATGGAGAGTTAGTTACTGCAGGTCAAGAGGATATAAGTGGGTTTAAAAGGCAGTTTGGCTAAAATACACACTGGTTACTAAAATAAGATCAGATTTAGTTTTGATTCTTTGATTGTTTATAATTGATAATTTATCTAAAAATGTACATTTTAGACATTTTTTACTTGGTAAGATTAGAACTGTGAAATTTCAAATTCCTGCCTGCTGCTTTTAATTTACAGTCAGTCCCAATGTTCAATCAGAAATGAGTAATAACTTCCATACTGCACCGCTTACATATAGTGACACACCTGGCTTAAAATACATTCACATTTTATTGCAGCAGTATAATCTCACGACAACAAAATCAGAACAATACAACCCTTTAACTTGAAAAGATTTATCCAGGAAGTAAAAAAAAGCAACTGGATCTTGCAGTCACCAAGTCTCCATAACAACCAATAGACGCCTACTTGCCTACCCATGTTCTACCATCACAGTTGTAATCATATGACTTTAACTTGTTCTACAGTTGCAGTATTGTGGTTGTGAACCTCTAAGTAACAAGCAGTCCAGCTGAGCTTGGTGTAAAACAAAATAATTATATGGAAAAGTACAATATGTCCACAGTTTGTGACATTAATCACACTTCTTCCAGTATGTAGCGTCCTGAAGAAGCTCATTTCAAATCACAATATTTTTCAAGAGAAGAATTTATGTTTGTGATGCTATGAATTCTGTGCCATGCAGTCACCTGAAAAAGTAATACTTAATTTTTTTTAATCATAATTTTGTATTATCATCACAATAGTACTAAAACATTTTGTGATAAAATTCTGAATCTATATCGCTCACTCCTAAGTGTCGCTTGGTCCTACAGTTGGACTGTGATCCAAAACTCATGACCAGATCAACACAAATTGATCCAGAAGGTAAAGAAGTGAGCCGTCTTCCAGAGTGAGGGAGGCAGGACTCAAAGCTCCGACTCTGCTCCAACTTAACACTAAATGCCTTCCTGTTGGTAAAGAGAGGCTTCATGAAGAATTGACAGCAGTGGTAACAATAATGTAGCACCACTGGTTTTATCAGTCATTTCTCATATTTTGTCCACTGAAGAAGCATACACATTTAAAGGTTATACTTTTCAGTGTGAGATTCTGAAAAAAAAATGATTTTAAGGGTTTCTGTACATCATTTATATGCTGTAAATGCCTTTGCCTTGTAGCTCTGCAGCACTTTCACAAAATCAACTGTATCTTATACTAATATGATGCTCTAAAATTTTAAAATGTTTAAAAATCAGATATCAGATACTTCCTAACAGTAACAGACCACAGGAGATTTGATCTGGAAACTTACCAGGCCGTCTATGAGTCCCATTCCCAGTCCGTAGGGTCCCTTGTCGAGTTCCACTACAAACACCACACACAAATCATCAGCAAGGGAAGGAGCGCCGGGGGAGGAGACAGGGAAAGGAAACTCACAGCCACTAATACATCCTGCAGAGGATACACACACACACACCCGCACGCACGCGCGCACACAGACATACACACACAACCAAAGGCACAAAAACACACAGAGCAGTTTGCTGTGGGGTTTGACAAACATCAGACAACTCATCAGAAGGGTTGCTGTTGACCTAGAACAACACAAATGAGAGTCTACAGCCATCACTACTGTAGCACAATTCACACAGTCGACCTCTCCACACCCTGCAGCACAACCTGACAGCTGAGATCAGAAGAGTGACGGATTCTATTGGCTCGTTTTGACTCTGAGGTTTAACACAAACACACAGCTATCAAAGTCCAGGTTCCAGAGTGCAACTAACGCCCTACCCATGATTTCAATAGAACATACAAATATCTGATTAATTTATATAACGGATTTAAATAGTGAGGGTAGTGGCTGATCACTTCACCCAATGGTAATTAGGGTTAAGTTTCTGCTGCTGTTAGTGTGTCAGCTGCCAGTTGGGGGAAATTTAGGAAAAACTTCCAAGTACAAAACAGTTCAGTTGCACTGAGAAGGCACAAATCCAAAATCAAGCTCTACCAGTAAAAATAATTGGCCAGTAGGGGGAGACAAACCCTAAAAGTAGTGATGAAAATCCAATTTCATTCCGAATATGGCCAGGCACCAATTTATTGGCAACGAGAAAAATAAAATGTGGCAAAAAAGCAAAGAATTCAAATCTAAAAGTACTTTCTTGACCCCCAAAGGGAAATTAAAAGCTACCAAACCTAATCAAACACATTTTCCTTAATTTATTACATACAAACATTTGATCTAGCTTCAACTCAATTCAGAAAATAAGTTACAAAATATTTGAACACAGTAAAAATAAACTGCATTGTCTGTCTGATGTGTTATTCTGTAGCAGATAATGTTCTGAAACCAGTGAAATGTGAAGACTCACATTTCCATCCAAATCTAAACGGTTTCTTTCAGCATCTCTAATTAGCCTGCAGCTGTTCAAGTGTGACATTTTGTTCCATTTTTTCCTTCATTACCTGACTTGTCTGTTACTGCAATTTTAATTTTGTTATTAGAATTTCAACACTAATATGAATGATTTTCAAAAATCTGAATATAGGGTAGCTGAGCATCAGCACCCTATATTCAGCTATTAACCCTGAAAAACATCCAGTACAGCCAACTGTCCTCACAGGTCACATAATAAATATTGCCCAGCTGTGTGTTTTTATCTCTGCTCTGTGATGAGTTCTGTAATAAAACAAAGCAATATTCTAACCTCTGAACATCTCATGGATCACTGCTGAATCCATCACCAACAGTGATGGAAGAGTTTTCATGAATTCTGATTCACTAAACTTTCAGGCCAGCCAAGCAGAGTTTTAAGGAGGAAACCAAGAGACCCAGGGCAACTCTGTAGGAGCTGCAGAGATCTACGACTCGGGCAGAAATTTCAGTCTCTAAATGTGCAAACCTGATTGAGATGGGAGACAATCACTTGCAGCTTTAATTATTCCAAATGTGGTTCTGCAAAGTATTGTCTCAAAAGGGCTGTATACAAATATATGCTGCACTTATTAGTTTACTTGTTCAAAGTTTTGAAAACCATTTATTTTCCTTACATTTGTTTATTATGTTGTACTGAATGTATCACTTTACATTCAAATAAAATATGTCAAACTCTGAAAACATTCCAAGGGTATGAATAATTTTGCATGGAAGTGTGAATGGTCAGTGTGAAAGAATGGCTTCTACTGTATGTTATGTTTTTATTCACCCTGGACTTTGTGCTTGGTCCTACCTTCCAGTCCATTTGTGAGGAGTCCGTTTGTCTTTTTACATTCTGCTAGAGTTCTGGCTGAGCAGCCATTAGCCTGAATGCTGGTGCAGAGAATGGGCCCCGCTACACCTCCCCCCTCTGGGTACAGGGGGGTGTTGGGTGGGGTCAGGAGGCAGGATGGGTCCGAATTGGCTGCACGAGGATGGTGAATGGTTCCGTTCCTTCTGAGGCTGTGGGTTTGTGTCTGGCCCGGGGGCCGGTCTCGTCCCCTCTCCTCTGCTGCCGTCTCATCCCCGGCGCCCCCCCCAGAGCGGGGGCTGCTGTGGGCCGGAGGGAGCAGCTCCCTCTGGGTTGTCAAAGCAATGACAGACTTTAGAGGACAAACTTAATGATATGACAGATGGAATTGAGTTTGTCTCTCACCACTGATACAGGATGCACTTTGTTTCTAAAAATAAGACGTCAGTTGATATGATTAAAGTTTCAATTTATAATCCTTTTATTTACAAACCTTCCTCTTAGTGCATCAGGGACTGTATGATTCTCTGGTGTACATAGAAGGTGTTCTAACACCGAAGATTATGGTCTAGTCAGCTGTTCCCAATAATTAGACATCCTAAAGTCTAATCAGATTAACCATGATTTAACCATGTCTAGGTTTGTGTGAGTGCATGTGTATGTGAGCCGGAGAAAAAGGTTTTGTCTTTTGATTGAGAAGTTCTTTATAATCCCACAACTACTGCAGCTGCTGGGTCACATGACCTGGATTAGTGGGAGGCGTTCTTACACATGGATTTTTCTGACCTGGATGTCCGGCCAGTCGGCCGTGTTGGTTCCATTGGACTGTGTGTGCACACTGGGAGTGGTGGTGTGAGTTTGAGTCTTGGTCCTCAGACCCCACAGGTAGTGTCGGACATAGAGCAGCTGTCTGTAGATGCTGTCCTCCACACACTCGCTGTCCAGGTCCACTCTGAACCCTGAGCTGGGCAGGACGATGGGCGGGTGGTTCTCAAAGCTTTCCAGGAGGTCAACTGAACACGCAACAAAAACATACAGTTAAGCACAAAATGATTCATACCTCTTTACAATATTTTTGTTCTGATGGAAGATATTTTAGAGAGACCCAGTCAGAGTCCTAACTTAAATCTCAGAGTGGTCAGAATACTTCGAAGACCTCCTCAATCCCACCAACATGCCTTCCTGTGAGGAAGCGGAGCCTGGGGTCTCTGGTGTTGAAGTCACTGAGGTGGTTAAAGATCTCCTCAGTGGCAAGGCCTCAAAGGGGGATGAGATTCTACCTTAAAGCTCTGGATGTTGTACGGTTGAGTACAACACTCTAGAGAGGAGTGTCCGTCAGATAGTCAAACCTCTGATCCAGGAAGAGCAGTGTGGTTTTCGTCCTGGTCATGGAACACTGGACCAGCTCTACAGGGTCTTGCAGGGTACCTGGGAGTTCGCTCAACTGGCTACATGTGCTTTGTGGACTTGAAGAAGGAATTTGACCGTGCCCTTCAGGGACGTTCCTACGTTCCTACACTCATTTATAGTCACAAGTTTTGTGTTATGATCGTACAAACAAGATCACTGACACAAAAGGCCAAGCCAGTTGAGGTGCCTCGGTCATCTGGTCAGGATGCTTCCTGACCACCTGGTGAGGTGTTCAGGGTACGCTCCACTGGGAAGAGACCCAGAGGAAGACCCAGGACACACTAGAGGGAACGCCTTGTGATTCCCTGTAGAAGCTGGAGCTGTGGCTGGACAGAGAGTAGTGTGGACTTCCCTTCTTAGGCTGCTGCTTCTGTGACCAGACACCAGATCAGCAGAAACAAATGGATGGATTTAATTCTATATAAATATATATGAAGAGCTAACACTTATTTTATTGTATTGATTATTCTGGCGTTGAATCATAAAAAAATTGGCACGTTCTTTCAACCACTTGAGTCCTTTTTTTACACAGTATTAGAAATATAAAAAAGGAACTGAAGCATTTATTTGAATGTATAAGAAAATGGATTGACGCCATTTTATTGGCGACAATCCAATAATAGCATTACTTTAGTAAATGGCTTGGTCGTTTGAAGCAAAAGATGCATCTTCTGCTAAAAATTACTTCTAACATTGATAACATCAACATGTGAAAAACTCAGCCCTTTCTGCTCGACTTAACATCAGTACAGTAGTCTGCTGACAATTTTATTTGATTAACCACTTAATAATTGGATAGCAAAAAGTGCCTAAGAGGCGTTTTTTTCTCAGAACCGGAACCAGAAGAAGCTAAAACTATGCCACTTGAAGAGTTCTGGGTAAAACATATTATGAAGAGTAAATGGTTCTTTTTTTAAATCTACACGCAGAATGTTAAGATTTTTTATACACTTTTGGTTTATTACTACTCTGAGTATGTTGGTTTTTCAGCAATGGACGTTTTGAGTATATACTTCAGTTAACGATTAATCTATTACTAATTTAGTTGATGATTATTTCAATAATTAATTCATCATGTTTTATTTTTTCAAGCCCTAACATATACAAATATATACAGTGCAGACCAAAAGTTTGGACACACCTTCTAATTCAATGGGTTTTCTTTATTTTCATGACTATTTATAAGGCAAGAAATCCCACTTATTAACCTGACAGGGCAGGTTGACCTATGAAGTGAAAACCATTTCAGGTGACTACCTCTTGTAGCTCATCAAGAAAATGCAGAGTGTGTGCAAAGCAGTAATCACAGCTAAAGGTTGCTACTTTGAAGAAACTAGAATATAAGGGGTATTTTCAGTTGTTTTACACTTTTTTGTTTAGTGCATATTTCCACATGTGTTATTCATAGTTTTGATGCCTTCAGTGTGAATCTACAATGTCAATAGTCATGAAAATAAAGGAAACTCATTGAATTAAAAGGTGTGTCCAAACCTTTGGTCTGTACTGTAGATAATGTAAGTATGGCTATCAGCTTCTTCAACCTGTTATCCAAAAAATAAAGCCAACCGCCATCATTCAGAAATGATGAGCGCAATCATTTAACAATAATGGGCCTTTATGTCATCGTTACTTGGTGGAGTCACACTTGTACCTGATCTATAGATATAAGCTTCGTCCTCACTGCTGGGCTGCCATACTGGGACAGGACCTATCTCTGCTGTCAGCTGGTACTGGGTGAGGATCCTGTGGAGCTGGACTGGTTTCAGAGATGGGTGCTCACTGGACAACACTCGCCAACTCAACTGCAGACAAAGCAGGGAAAAAAATAATCTGACTTTATTCAGATTAAAGTCAGATTATTTAATCTGAACCTTTTGTTTACCTTAAACAAAAAGTTTAAGATAAACTTTATGTGTACCTTAAAGATGACAAACATGAGGTTCTTGAGATGCTGCCTGACTTGTTTAGGACTAATAATGATGTGGTACGTTTCTTCAAACAATACCTCGATTAAGTATGAGCATGCTTTTGTGTGGGTCACCTGTGTGAGCTGCTGTGGGGGCGTGGCCACTATGGACACAGTACTGTTGAGTTTGGTGAAGAACTTTTCAGCCAGATGTCCCAGACCGGACTTGGTTGCCCATTCCATCAGCATTCGCAAACACGCCTGGATTTGCAGTGACTTTGAACGCTGGAACCAACCCCGGGCTGGACCTGTTCACACGCACGCACGCACGCACGCACGCACGCACACACACACACACACAGTTGGACACTACATCAAATTCTGTGCACCAGAAAAAGGCAGAATAAAACACAAACTTGTGCTTATGTAAATTTCTGTCTTGGCGTGTTGCTCTGTATCACAATAGACATAAGTTTTCAATTAAGCTTTGATTGAAGAAAGTGAAACAATAGCAACACCCACTAACCACTTACAGCCTTAAATGTGGTGTTGCACAAGGCCTCAGCTGGCTGCAGAGAAGACCAGCTCCAGTCTGCAGCTCTGCTGTACTGGTGCTATCAAACACTGATAGCAGCCAATAGACTTTTTGTTTCACCACAAAGTGAAATAGATGGCTAACTTTGCAGTAACAATAACACATTTATGGTATCTGGGCTAATCATTGTGAAGCTGCATGACAGAGGGTTCCCGTTCCTCTAGGAAAGCTTGCAGTGTTCTGTAAGAGAAGAAAAACCATGCAACAAAAGCATCTCCCTGAAAAAAATTCCAGGCTTCAAATTTTGTGGATGCAACAAAAAAACAGAACAATACACTGTGCAATGTAAATAAAAATAGCTTGGACTGAAACACATGGTCAGCTATGATTCCCCAACTTCAATGCGTTCAACCACTGAAAGCAGCCAATAGACTTTTTTGAGATAAATGATGTCCTCTGTGCTTGGTGCTCATACTCAGAAGAAGTGATAGCTACTGTACTGTACTTTAGCAATTACAAAAAGCAGGTTTTACACAATTAGCCAGAATATATATGCCACACAGAATGATCTCCTTACAACAGCTTTGGATGAAGGAGATGAAAATCAGGGATAGGAGATGGAGACCAGTCCTGATCTGTTTTTTTCCTGGTATTGGGCTCAGTCTTGGAATGTTATGCCTCGGTTTTGTTCTTGTTTTGTCAGGCTTTGAGAAATTAGGTTCAGCTCTTCCTCCACTTGTTTCTCCTCATCTTTGTCACCTCTTATGATTTCTACATTCCGATCGATTTCAACATGTTCTGGTTCAAAAATAAAAAGGCTTAATGACATTACTCATAGCTGTTTTGGCAGGAGAAAGGTAGTTCAGTTAGACCTATAGATGTCACTTACCCAGAATGCATCGCAGCACGAACAACATGGCAATGTTTGTGTGACAATATTTTATTGAAATTCATAAAAACTAAACAACCTACAGTATTATTACTGTGTTGATTTTACATCCAAGATAAATATTTCTCAACTAAATTCTATTGTAACAACTAATTATGGATCCCTTTAAGATGCAAACAAAGATTTGAAAGAATAATATTTCTGTTTTGACTTTGGTATAAATTATTGGGCACAAACAAACATGATCTAAACTCCTCTAAGCCTAAGGACATCTCAGCGGCATGACTTCTGTGTGTGATGGGCAAAGACACAGAACAGAACCATCACAGAAGAGGCCCATTCAAATGTATTAAATTGGGCTCAACTTGGTTAAAATTTGAACTCAGGGCTTGTATTGACTGTAACTTTCTGTTTTTGTTCACCTTCTAATCTTAATTTCAGCCAGATATATTTTGCCTGCTGTAAAGAATTCAGCTTCTCCAGAAAGCTTGACATTTGAGAGGAATTGTCCAGAGTGTGCCACAAAACCAACAGTCTCCTCCTCATAGTGACCTCTCTGTAACCAAATCAGACACTTCCTCCATCTTAGGTTTCTGAAGTAACCCAAACTCAAGACAAAGTAAACTGACATCTCACCCAACAGGTTAGTCTTTTCTGTTTCTAGCACCATAACAATTTCTCAAGACCCCACTTCTGTTTTTATTTCCTTATATTTTCTCTCCAAACTTGGAGCTGGGCCAGGAAATTAGATTCCACCTATGCACAGAAACCTTGAGTTTACCTTTCAGAGAGAAGAACAGGCAAACATACTTTGTGAATGTTTATGAATGAAACTCTGAATGTTCATTTTCAATTAATTTAGGAATTTCCTTTCAAGTAGTTAGACTTCATGATTGTTTGTGTAGATTTATGTTCTGCTTCTTAATCATTGAACTATGTGATTACTAACAAAATATTTATTACACCGTTTATAGAGTACACAGCTAATTTAAAGACCCGATATTGTGCCAGTTTTATGCAAATACCAATGATGCTTATAGTGCCACACAGCCCTAGGCAGATTACATCACAATTTGGTTTTCATCCAACCCACTACACTCCCAGAGTAGTATTACTGCCTGTAACAACCCGTTCCTCTAGGAAATTGACCAGAGTCTAGTAGGGCTTTACACTGGAGAACAATACAGACGAGGACATGGAGAAGAAGGCGGACATCATAAGTTACATCAACTTCTGCAGGAATGTTGGGATACCAGTGAGGATTGCACATTGTTTTCCAAAAAATAATCCATGGATCACCCATGGCATAAAGGAGCTTCTCAATCATGAAAAGCGGCTTTTGAGAAAAAGGAGAAGCTGAATTTTGTTCTATAAGACCTGAAGAAGAGACAGAAACAGTCAAATATAGATAATAAAAAATGGGTATTGACTTCTCCCTGATTTTGTGGATAACAGCTTACCTTACTAAGAGACCGCAGATTGTCCAACTGCAAAAATGTCTGGGGAATCATTTAGAGCAACACATTAGCCTGCGGTACAATCTGGACCCATTTCTGTTCACTCTATACCCAGGAAATTGTAAATATATCTCAGAGACCTGTCACATTGAAAACTATTCTGACAGCAACTATTGTTCTGGTGTTTCACACTGTCGATGCAAACCTCCGACCAAATGCTGACCGTTGCTGCACCGTTTCTCTCTTCCTTATTGCTGTTCATTCTTCATGGAGATGAGCTGCTAAATCACAGCTGTCAATCAAATCACTTCCGTGCAATACTTGGCTCAGTACTGAAGAACAATACAGAACAATATAGAGTACTACCCCTGAATACTACTACCCCTGAAGTAGGTACAAAAATCTAAGAACAGTCAGGCAGAGCCACTCCAGATTTGCTAATGGAAATGAATCTGGCAGTGGTGGACCGGGACCGAACCGGTTAGAGTAGAACTAGTGGAGAAGTACCTTTACTGTTGCAGAAAAACTGTTTATCTGCCATTATTAGCAGACATACTGACTAGCTTGAGCAATCATGGACGGTTCCGTTACGCTTCGCTCTGCTGTAACGTAGCAGAGATAAAGAGGGAGGGCAAGCAGCATGTACACAAGGGAGACTGGCAGCACTAAGACCCTCCTCCTGGTTCTGATTGCTTGTTTCTGACAGTGATGGATTTCTTCTGCAGTTAAAACTGGGAGCACTGGGAGAGCAGAAGAGCTTGATTTTTTTTTTCACAGATTATCTTATACTGTCGAGACATAATGATAATTTGAACAAATATATATATATATATAAAGTTTTTTTTAGTAAAGGTTACATACTGCAGCTTAATACTTCCAAAGCACAAGAAATATTGTTGGACTTCTGAAGATAGAGATTCCCCACCCTCTGCTTTCCCTCCTTGAAGTAGTGCAGAACAAGTGATTGGTGAAATACTTGCAACTGGATAAGCTAATGAGAAAAGCTAGCTCAGCGCTTGGCAATAGACTGATGTCAATGCATATGCTACAATATGTAATGACACCTGCTTCACAGCTTCCTGGTCAGCCAGAAAATCAGCTGTAGCAAAGCCTGGTGCTTATGCCGACTGCTCTTCAGAACTGAGAGCAGATCTTTTGTTCCCAGAACACTTAGACTTTTTAATACTCTCTGATACTACATGTATGGCATGGTATTTAATATGTTTTTCTTTTTATATCTTTTAAAAAAACCTATTATTTATTACATATCTGTAGGTGCATTTGTGGTTGGTGCTACTGGATATGTAAATTTCCCTTTTCTGCATTAATAAAGTATCTATATGTGCATCTATCTAGAACGCAGACATGTCTGTGCAGAAACTGCACATGACAGGAAGCTGCAAGCAGACAATGAACTGTGAGTATTATCTGCTGACTGCACACACATTACCCTTTACAATACTCCACCATATGTTCTGGATGCACACACACAGAGACACCCACATCGAAGTAATAGGCTTATGTCTGGGCATACAGTAATCTATGTTGGGATGAAGGATCTTATACAGACAAGACATCACATAGCATCTTGTGAAGGTGGGATAATGCTTTAGAACAGCTGTTTACACTCAGACCCACATGCACACATTTAGATAACCCAATCAAGCAAGTCAAACTAAACACACACTATCCTGATCTGGAATGTAACATAATGTGAGCTGTGTTTATGGGGCCTCTGAAGTGATGTGATGGAGTTATTGTGTGAGTGTGAGCCTTGTGGAGTGCCTGGTGCAAACGTCAGCTATACCTGCCATAAACTCACTCCCTTGTTTCCATGGACACCATCAGCAGTGAAATATCAATGAGTGACGGAAGAGGGTATGAAGGAGGGAGGAGGTAGGGAGAAAAGCTGCCAGCAAAATGGGGAGTGATGAGATGGAGTTGGGGAGGAGATGGAAGACTGTGTAAAGGCATTTCTCCTTTTGCCAGACTTTAACTCTGTCTCACCAGTTAATGAAGACATATGGCATAATTCAGAGTGTGCTTGTGTGTGTGACAAAAGATATAAGGTGAGTTGTCCGGAAATGTTGAAAATTGCTGGTGGTAAATACTGTTTCTGTACTTGAAGCCAGTAATACACAATTAGTAAGGTCATCATAACAACTCAACCAACCAAACCCTCACCCTGCCACTTTTTCAACTCTATCTCTGCTCTTCTTTGTCAAACCCCCTGATGACCAGATGGAAAGAACGAGGGAGGAGGGGGAGAAAGCCGAGGAGGAGGGGAAACAGAATGCAGATCGGAGAAGGGCACAGAGGACAAATCTTTGATAGTCCCTGTCAAAATGCTGGCAAGGACGAAAGGGCACACACTCACATATACTAAACAACTATGTACACTAGTAAGGATATTTAATAGACAGGAGTGTGAAACTGTGGATGTTATTTTTTTGTCTTACCTTTGTCCAGTAACTGGTTAAGCAGTGAAACATTGGAGAAGAAGAAGAGGTAAGCAAACATCTGAGCATGGATCTCCGGGTGAACCAGGTAACCGTGCAGAAGCTCCTGTGCACTCTGAAAAACCTGCAGACACAAAGAAATCTACTTTTTAGAACAGAAATGTCAATACCACTGATGCTTTGTGACATACAGTATTCTACAATATACTGTATATTCAGTCTGTTCTATGATCGCTGATCTGAAGACACTTGTAGCAGTTTTACTTGAATTTGATGAGTAAAACTACCACAAGCACCCAACAATATTGATCATTAACCAATTTTCAGTTTGAAAGAAAATAGGCACAGTTGTGTGCTGTGCTTCTTTAGAATATGTTTATTTGTTTAATTTGTATCATTTCCTCAGAGTTCAAGAGTGCACACTTCTACATTTATGACATTTTGTTGCAAAATTCAATGTGGTTTCTGTGCAATGACAATAAAGTAAGTCTAAGTCTGCTGTATAACTCAGATGCTTACCTGCAGGACTCTGCGGACAGGTTCAGGAAACCCGACACCTCCTTTCCAGCAGGGCTCAGAGCTGTCGACTGGGAATGGATTACAGTCTAATAAACCAGGCAACACCACATAAAGAGCCTACACACAAACACAAACATGTGCCATGATCAAGATGATCTCAATCTACAGATGCACCACTTTTATATCAGGAATGTTCAATACAAGGATAATATAGACAATTTATGTTTGCAACCAGCTCAGTTTTTAAAACGTAAAGAATATAGTGCCAAAGCAATAGTGACAGAGAACCTTAGTGATATAATAGACACACTGCTGGAATGTGTACATGATAACTTCCTCCAAGATAGCCATAGCCTCTTCATTGGCTGTTATGGTCGCCGATAACAACGACTCCTTTGACCCTGGACAGAGATGACAAGAGACACAGGGACCTTTAAGAGGTTGCAGGAAAAAGGAAAGTGATGCGTACAGATGTGTCATTTCTGCTGCATGTCTGTGAGTAATGACTCCTCAGCTAGGCCATTTCCACTCATCATTCAGACTGAGTGTGTGGTGTGTTACCTTGCAGCGTCTCTATGCTGTGTGTGTAGGCTGGCGCCCTTTGCTGGATAAAGTAGAGGATCTCAATTGAGTTTGACATCCAGAAGAAGATGGTCTGCAAGTCTGGGATCAGGTCTGAGATGCTGAGTAAAGACAAGGAGGCTGGGTCCTGACTACACACACGCAAGGTGACGCGTTACGTTGTTATGAAGACACAGTGACACAAACAGCATACAGACAGTAACACATTAGTACACATTAGTTCTTTCTATGCAGCATAAGTTAGAAAGCGATACTCACTGCTGAGCTTGCTTCTGAGCCAGCTCCTTTGTCTTCTCCTGCAAGCCACACACACACACACACACACACACACACACACACACACACACACACACACACACACACACACACACACACACACACACACACACACACACACACACACACACACACAGAAACCCACACCAATTAAGTTCCCATTAAACTTGCAGGATCTGCGTAGGTGAATTACACTTCTTTTAATGCCTTAGCAAGCTTTCTAAAGAAACATCATTGACATTTACAAAAGCCTGGCAGACTCAGAATACTGAATTTACATAATTTAATTCTTCATAAATGCCTTTGAAAGCCTGTATGACACTTTTGCTATGTTTAACTAGTAACTCTAAAATCTGATCATCAAATTTCCAAAAGAATATTTGTTTGAATTTGATGCTGTAGAAACATATGAAAAACAATTAGCTTTTATTCTGAATACAAACTCTGTAGCTTTATATTTCCCAGTTGAATCATTGTACTACAAACACAAAGATTTGCTTTGTAACCAATAGCTAAATCCGTTTTTGCCATTACAGCAACTTAATGGCCTTTATAACTGCTTAGTAACCTAATGTGTGTTCTCACTAAGATTTGAAAGACTCCTTCAATGATTTCTATATGAAAACATACATCCTAAAATTAAAACCTCAATTAATCTAGGTCTCACATAACATTGGCCACTTTCTGTCTCATCTCTACCAGCGGTTCTGAGTGGAGGCATGGCCTTAACCAGAGTCAGTGAATGCTCAACAACAACTTCATTTAATGAAATAACTACGGTGCAAATAAGAGGAAACATCTCAGAGGAGAATATGTGTATGTAAACTTCTGGTTTCAACTACAATGATCAGTTAAGGTACAGAGAAATTTCTATGGGGAAAAAAGTAATAAACAAAAACACACTAGGATCTAGTATAGTTTGAATTCTAGATCAAACTATACTAGTATTCAAACTATGCTCATATAAAGCATGTTGAATGCAAGCCCTATCAGGGTATTCCTCTAATCTGGGATAAAAATGTACAATTTCACCAAAAGAATAGTCCATGTACTGACACCAACCCATGCAATGGTTTGGATTCGACGGACGATCTTCAGCAGCAGTTTGCCGAAGCTGCCAGGAGGGAAGGTCAATGCAGAGTGTTGTATACACAGACACAATAGGTAGGCAGGCGTCAGCTTATGGTCGTCTCCTGGGGGGCAGAAATTTAAAAAAGAAAAGAATACTATTGACTTATTTTCATGTTGAGGTGTATATCCAATCTACACATTCATAATGTAATCATCACAATATTTATAGACACATGCAAACTCTTCCTACATGAGAATAAGGTGATGTAGTTGACAAAATGGGAGCATATAGTTAACTGTCATGGATGAAGACAAATACTGTGTGACTCCTGTCTTTTTTAGGTAGGAAGACGTCAACCAAGCTGACACTAGAGAGATGTCACTTGTGTATTTGACTTTCTGTAACTTTCTTTGCTGGAGCCCGTTTTAGCATAAAACAGAACTAATTGTTTAAAAATCAGAGGTTTGCTTTTTCTATTCTGCAGGGCAGGAAAACATAGGCACCAACTTGAAAGGCATGATTACCAAGTTCCTGATGCAAAAAGTACATTTTTATGTTTTGTCAAAGTAATTGCTGCCATCATTGATTATCAAAATTAGTATCAATATTGATATCAAATATAGACTGATTTAGAATTCCTCTGGGGAAACAGTCTATATTTGATATATGAAACAATTAATACAAATATTTTGCAATAAATAAATAAGCTAAGCCAGATGTTGTGCTTACACAAAATAAAATAAATAAAATTCTAAAAAATAGTTTCTAATCTGTGTTTAAAGGGTTACATAAAACAATACAGCAATAATTCAACACTGTGCTGCAGTCTCCAAACTATCCAAATCTCAGAGTAGAATTCTTCGAAAAAAATTACACATTTTCATATTAGACATGATCTCAGATTCCACTAATCACTGGATTCATTAATAGCATCAGACATTTCTTTCCACATCATGGTGCCAGTATTGTGATAATTATCTTGTAATAATTTTTGAAAATCTGTTTAATACAACAGAACTAAAAAATATATAATCTAGGATTTCTTAACACATATACTTGAACCATTTAAAGCAACATGTTAATAATCTAATTAGACATAATACCATTTAATCATTATAATTGTATTAATGTCATCATTATTATCAATAGTAATACATGAATGATAAATTCTAGAATTGTGCTGCTCAGGGTGGCAGCACACTGGAGTAGCTCTGCACTTATATTGAGATTATTTTTTTAAAGGTACTGACCTCCAGGTTCAATGAGAGAGACGATTCTATTCAACAGCTGGTCCTCATGAGCTTGGTCAAACTCCAGCTGTAGCTTTCTTTTTTGACCTCCTCCTCCTCGTCCTGCTGTTTCACCTCCTGACACCATCCCAACACCGCGAGGTTTCACCAGCTGTGGCTTGAAGCTACGTCTAACTGCCGGGACACTAACCACTTGTGCGGTTTTGTCCTTCAGTACAGAACCGCACATTTTACAAGTCTGAGTCCCATCCTCCCCCTCATCTACCCCTGAATCATAAAGCTGCCCCAATGTGCGCAGCCGTGCCAAGGTTTGAGCAGGCAGGGGCTTGGCGCCCGTGGGGTCCTTGTAGAGGAAGATGTAATGTGCTCCAAAGGAGAGAAGGTCGCCGTGTCGCAGCGTCGTTGTGCGCTCACAGCGGGAAAAGTTCACCAGCACAGTGGCGTTGAGTACAGGCTCAACAGCTACACAGAAACGGTGACTCTCTGTCAAATCGTCTCCCTTGTTGCTGTTGGTATGATGATGTGGTGCAGGGACTCGGCGCAACCGGCAGTGGAGGGGAAGGATGTCAGGTGAGAAGAGGCATATGTTGGGGCGGGCTGATGGGGTCTCCTGACCCACTGTGTGCTGCTCCCTGTTCAGAAGATAAACCAGGCAGTCCTGCAAAACACAGAATAATCATTGGTACATTTAGGCCTGAAAAACAACTCAAATCCCCTGAACCTTTTTATATTTTGTAAAAGTAAAACCATAAACCTCAATGTATTATATTGGAATTTGTATATGATAGACCAACACAAAGTAGTGCTTTGAGGTGGAGGGAAACTTGTAAATTTTTCACCATTAAATCTGAAGTGTTACTTCTTTACTTTGGTATCCCTGAATAAAATCAAGTGCAACCAGTCGAGTTTTACACATTTAAACAAACAGCGGACACTGTTCATTATCCAAAAGTGTAAAAGAGTAAAACCCAACTACAGCATTAATCAGAGAGGCAGGATCTCTGGAGGAGCTGCAGAGACTCACGTCTCTGGTGGGACAATCTCTTGAAAGGATCACTATGACTCATCCACTTCACCAGTCAGGCCTCTTAAAAAAGGCAGCAAGAAGAAAGGCATAACCCATAAAAAGCCCCTTTTGCAGATTCCCATAAACCATGTAGGGATCACAGTAAAGATTTTGAAGAACATGATCAAATCAGACTGAACTGGAACTTTTTTGGTCTAAATGCACTTTATATGAGGCAGAAAAACAGCACTGCACATCACTCTGAACACAGTTCACGATAAACTGTGTTCAGTTTGGATGCAAAAAGCAGGTGGAACCATCATGCAGAGTGGATTCTTTACTTCCACAGAACTGAATGCTGATCAGCATTGAGTTGGGAGAGTTAGAAGCAGAAGACTTGAGACTTGGGAAAAAGTTCACTTTCCAGCAGGACAATGACCCTCCACATGGAATAGTTTAAACCCATCCAATCTGACTGAGCTTTACCAAGTTTGCAAAGAAAAATTAGCAAACATTTCAGTCACTATAAGATCAAAGGTGGTAGGCGAGAACCCCACTAGACTGACAACTGAAATAAGAGCAAAATGTAGTTCTGCTAAATGTTGACTTGACTTGGGCTTAATACAAATGTTTAATATAAATGCTCGTCACACCTTTATAAAAACTGAGAAGAGAATGTTTTATTTTCCTTCCACTTCACAATTATGGTTTATTTTGTGTCTGTCTATAACAGGGGTCTCAAACTCCAGTCCTCGAGGGCCGCTGCCTACAGATTTTACATGTGCCACAGGTACAAAACACTGGAATGAAATGGCTTAATTATCTCCTCCTTGTGTAGATCAGTTCTCCCAGTCTTGCTAATGACCTAATTATTCTATTCAGGTGTGGTGCAGCAGAGGCACATCTAAAAGTTGCAGGACTGCAGCCCTCGAGGACTGGAGTTTGAGACCCCTGGTCTACAACATAAAATCCCAGTAAAATACATTGAAGTTTGTTGCTATAATGTGGCAAAATGGAAAAGAATCATGGTATTATGAACATTTTCATTATCTTCACCTGCCGATTGAATCCTTGTAGCAGAAGAAGATGGGGGGACTGGTAGAGAGAGTGCCTCACCCCTCCTGCTCCCTGACTGCCCTCTTCTTTCCTCCGGTTGCTGGAGGGTCCGTCACGTTCTCGACCCCTCAGTGGCCCTGGCAAGGTGGAATAATATCGTTTGGGCTCTTCTCCCACTCCAAGCTGAACATACAGAGAAACATGTATGCATTTATGTTGTTTGGTGAATAACAGATAATCCATCATCCAAACTGGGTGTGAGCAAGGGCCCTACCTGATTAAGGCTTGTTTCGCTGAGGCTGCGGCAGAAGGATGAATTGCTGGAGCGGGGCAGGGTCAGTGTCCCCTTAGCCCTGTTCCTCTGGAGCTTCCGGGCCTGGGCATTAATATCTGTGAGGCAGCAGAGAGGAATAACAAGCATGAGAACAAGGAGGGAAGGGAAGGACAAGGAGGAAAACATGTAGAGAATAAAGTGAAAGGAAGACAAAAGGATGGGAAGAGCAAAGAGGAAGCTTTCTTTGATTTGGGGTATTTTGTTATTAACATAAATGCTGAACACATGCGTGAACCGACCAGATTTAAAATACTTTCCTAGGTATTAGTGGCACATGTATAATAACTTATATGTAAATAAAATAAAAGCATAGGTGAGTAAGTGGTAAAAGATGAAGAATCACAAGAAGCAGACAATGGTGAAGAATGTGCAAAGGTGAACAACTCCCCGTGAATCGAATACAGAAAATCTATGGCCAGGCTATGTAACACCCACACGCATCCTAACACACTCTACAGTGGCTTGCTAAAGTATTCATACCCCTTGAACTTTTCCATACTTTGTCGCATCACAACCACAAACATATATTTAATGTAAAAGACCACATTAAATTGGTATACAGTTGTGAAGTAGAAAGAAAATTAAACATTCTTCAAAAATTTTTTTACAAATAAAAAACTGAAAAGTGTGGTGCGCAAAAGTATTCAGCCCCTCTGAGTCAATACTTTGTGGAACCATGTTTTACTGTAATTCCATCTGCAAGTCTTTAAGTGTTTGTCTGCCAGCTTTACACATCTAATGACCTGAAATTTTTGCCCATTCTTTGCAAAACACCTCAAGCTCAGTCAGATTAGATGGAGAGAATTTGTGAACAGCAGAATACAGATCCCCCTCCATGGGCTGCCACCTTATGGTGGAGGAGTTTTAAGTGTCCCAATGATCCTGGGAGCTTTGCTGTCAGGGGCTTCATGCCCTGGTAGAGTGACCCAAGGCAGATGGGTCTTAGGTGAGGAATGACCCTCCACATGGAAAACACCAGGTTCAGGCATAAATTCAATGATTGACTTTGTCGTCGTCTCATCGGATATCTTGGACACTCAGGTGAAGAGAGGTGCGGAGCTGTCCAGTGACCACTACCTAGTGGTGAGTTGGCTCCGGTGGTGGGGGAGGATGCCGGTCACACCCCAACGTATTATGAGGGTCTGCTGGGAACGTCTGGCAGAGTCTCCCATGAGACTGAACTTTAACTCCCACTTGTTCTGGTGTTCACATGTTCCGGTGGAGGTGGACATTGAATCTGAGTCAAACCTGCTTTAAACACTTCTCCACATCTTTCTTAATGACCTCTGCTGTGTTACTTGGACTTCATGATGCTATTTGCTCCCCAATATTCTCTTAATCAACCTCTGAGGTGTCACAGAGCCGATGGATTTCTACTAACATTAGATTACACACAGGTGGACTCTATTTAGTCATTTGAAGAGAAAATAGGCTGAATACTTTTGCACACCACATTTTTATATTTGTAAGAAATGTTGACCTTTATATTTCATAGGAATGTAAATCGATTTATGTTTGTGGTTGAAATGTGATGAAATATGGAAAAGTTCAAGGGGTATGAAAACTTTTGCAAGCCACTGTATGTCACTGACTTATGGGGGGTGACAACGCAGGTAGAGGTGGTCTTCATGGAAATGACTGACAGCCACCCTACCTGAGGCCAGTCCCCACCTTTAGAGCTGGACTGTACCACCCGACCAGACCGCAGGGGGGAGCTCCTGTGTTTGCCCAGCCCAGACCGACCCATTAGAGCCGCCAAGAATTGAGGGGTTCTGGGCCCTACAGCAAGGTGGAAGGGGTTAGGAGGGAAGTGGGGGGCTGAGAAAACAACCCCACACCCAAACACCAAGAACAGAATTTACCCCCAAACACACAAAACCTTTCACACAGCACATGCCACAAGACGTACATGCAGAAAGAAGTGAGACACATCAGCAGTTACTACAGAGAGATCATGTAAGGTGTGGCAGAATTTTACTCTTGACATAGAAATGCCAAATTAATTTAAGCAAAAACAAAAATCACAAAGTTAATTTGTGCCAAATCTATGTGAGTGTGTTTAATGAATGGCTACAGGGTCAGAGGAGCTGGACTCGTTCTTTCAAAGTTGCAGTCCACATGGCAAACTGGCCATGACTGTTCAACTGCAAGTCTAAAAGTCATAAATGAAACTTGTGCTGCAATTTTTATTAATTTAGCCAAGGCTTTTAATAACATGAAACACATGGGTTTCATTGACAAGCTTGGTTGCATTGCAGTTTCTGGTAAATGTATTTTCTGGATCTCCAAATATCTCACTACCCATGTTTGTGAAATTACAGCATTTTTTTCTCTCAGCTACTCATGTTGTTTTACATGGATCAATCCTTAGTACCACCATATTTTCCATCAACATCATTAACAATGGAGTCATTAGTGCATCTCTATGTGGACAACATAGTTGTCCACAACAGTGGTTGATCCCCAGATGCAGACAACTTCAGCTAAGTTTTAGTGGGCTCCAAGAGGACGTCTCCAAGTAGAACTATAGTTAAACATCTAGGAGATGAAAGTCATGGGGTTTGATAAGATAGGCTGATAGCCATAAAAAAATGCTATTATTTTAACTTTTTTTAATAAAAAAAAGACAAGAAAAAAAGAAGTTTTATCAACTTTAGTGGCGTTTATTGGAGAGTAGATTAACCCAAACCACAGCATCCCTCAGAATTCCCTAACCCCCCCTGTCCCTCCTCAGCTTGGAAATGATTTCCATTAATGCACAGTGTCAGCTTGCATTTCAACACCATCAAAGTGACAAGTAAAGCTGAAACCTAAACATTCACAGAAAAATTGCTCAGTTAACAGCAGAAGTCCCTGTGTGAGCATCTCTTTGGCACAAATTAACTTTCACAGAACAAAACTACTGAAGGATGACCATAGCTCAGGTTGGCAATGAAAGTTCTACAGTATCTTTAAATTGTGATTTATTTTATTAAAGTGTAAGTGAGAACAAACAATTCACACATGAAC
Source organism: Xiphophorus maculatus (assembly GCF_002775205.1). NCBI lineage: Eukaryota > Metazoa > Chordata > Actinopteri > Cyprinodontiformes > Poeciliidae > Xiphophorus > Xiphophorus maculatus. The sequence continues at coordinate 31,497,134 of NC_036447.1, read as the reverse complement.
ATGCACACTCCCACATACACCAAAGGGAAAAAAAAAAGAAGATAAAAACTGCTAACAGAACAAGAAAAAAGTCCAGGCTGGGTGAGTTTTCTAAAAGCTAAAACATAGAGAAAAGGTTAGTGTGAAAATAAAAACATCAAAATGTGATAAGTGAACAGATGTTTTTTCATAGGAAGCAATATTTGTTGTTATGTTATCATTTGCTCTTTTCTTTGACAGCATTTTAAAAAATCAGATCACGTTTCAGAATGTTAAACCAACATCTCACCTTAGAACAACAAAGGATTTTACATGATAATACTAATCATAGGATAAATGTTTTGAATGAATCCAGCAACTACTGAATACAGCCTACCAAATAAGATGTTTCAGTTTCACCCAGAAACAAACACAACTTTGTTCATACATAACAAAAATAATTCTAAATGGTAGAGGGAAAATCAATAAAAATAAAAAATAAAAATGTATACATTTTGAAAACACTGATAATATAATCTACAGATAGCTATTTAGGAAATTAACTTCTTTCAGTCATTTTTTAAATTCTTGTATTCGTTCTTAACTATGGCAAGTTTAGTTGTATGAGCTCATTTTCTTCTATTTGACTTGTTTATTAATACAAATATTTTAGTAAATGGTGAAGGTTGGTGTTTTAATACGTTGTGCCTTAAAAATTCATGAATCTGCCACTTTAAAATAGACAGTTTAAAACATTGCCTTCATTGTTTATGCAGTGTTCTAAAAGCACCAGAGCAGCACAGTTCCACAAATCAGCATTTAGCAGAAGGTCATTAAAAACTTCTAAAACAGCTGATTCAGAACAATGAAATTGTTTCAAACTGAACTGAAACTTTGCATAGATGCTATGTTCAAAGTAGACTGAAAAATAAACTGTACCCAATAGCTCTATTAATGGAAGAGCACATGGAGACACCTTTGCCCTCATAAATAACTTTGCTGAGCTCAGCTTAAAAAAAAAACCCAAAACAAAAACGCACACACACCCGCACACGTCCACGCCCTCATGCACACACACACACCAAAAGATCTGTTCAAACAACACTCTGGAGGCTGCATAGAGAAATCAAGCAAAGTAGGACTAGGTCATCAAGCCCCTTTTTTAACATTATTTATATCTTACTTTTCTAAAAGAGATCAAAGAGAAAGTTGTCCCTCCTCTCAGTCACCTTAGTATCCGCATTACTCTGTAATCTGATTTGTATTTATTTTTAGAAATTAGCTGCAAAATGTATAAACTTTCATCTCACTGCATTCAACTCATTACTCAATTTGCTTCGATTTATAAAGTTTTAAGTTTTATGAGAAACTAAATCATAGTGTTGTGATGACAGCCTGACATCCACAAGCACTTAACAGTAGCTTATAATCAAAATTAATATAACATTACTGACTGAGCATATATTTTTTATGCATTTTAATACAGCCAATATCAAAACTATTTTTACAGTAAATGCAGTCTAATTCTGACAGCAAATAGCATATAAAGCATGTTTTGTGCTTTAAAGCACCACTATCAAAACTGTTGAACATATAGGACAGGCCTCAAAACACAATGCCTGGAAAAAAAATCTATGAGCAACCTTGTATATTTATTTTGTTTATTACTTTTTAAAATCACATTTGAAGAAAAAGAAAACCCAAGTAAAGACCAAAATAAGCTTCCAGATGAAAATTTCATTTATTAAAAAGAGAAGAAAGCGATTCTTTTCCACACAACCTGGCTCTGTGTGGAAAAGGAATAACCCCTGATAACCTGCATGCTGGGCACAACAGCTGTCAGAGTGTTTGCAATGACTGTCTTCAACATCACTGTGGAGACACATTAGCCCATTCTTCTTTGCAGAATTGTCTTAACTCTCCAACGGTCGCGCTCAGACTGTCAATTTCCAAAACCACACAAAAAAACCTTGTGAAAGCACACACGGGGTCAGCATGATCCTACTGCAACGTGCACAAAAAAAACTTGTGGGGTCTTAATGACCCCGTCTCTCAAGAGCATGGGAGGGCTAAACTACATTGAAGTGTTTCAATCATTCATTTTGTTTATTTCTGCCATTCCAAGGTGGGCTTGCTTGTATGCTTTGCATCTTTGTCCTGTTTAAGATCAGGAAGTGATAGCATGACATTCTCATTCAGGAGAGCAGGAGTCACAATTTTATCAAGTGTTTCAGGTTCAGTCAAACAAGACCATCACACAGCCAAAACTATGAATGTGACTTCCTATATCAGTCATTGTTTCACTAATGAATCTTAATAGGCCACCTACTGGCAAGCTTCCTTTCTTGTTCCTTGATTTTTTTACCCATTTGTAGATAATGGCTCTCACAGGAATGGCTTTGCAATCATTCATTTTTAGTCTGTTTTAGTGCTGCAAACATTTTTTTCTGCCTTAAAGTGCCTAAAACATATCTGAAAAACTGGCAAGTTGAAGCCATATTTTTTCAAAAGTAGTTTTTTTCATTACTCCGATCACACACACTCCGATCACAGTGCAGACCATTTTTTTTGGATGTTTCTACTGGTATTTTGATGATCCATCTTTGGTTAGAAGAGGTTCGAAATTGTAAGGCCTCACTAAAATGGGACTAATTGTCATCTCTTCTGCTTTATAGATTCTTCCTCAGATTCTGACTGAAGCCAGGACACTGGCTAGGCTACTCCAAAATGCTATTACTACTTTCAGCCAAAAGTAGCAATAGCTAATGGTAGTTTTCACTGACATCTCAGAAGAGAGATACAGTATTAGTGAAAATAGTAAAAAAGAGAAGAACCCCCAGCTCCAAATCGGACTGTGGGTATGAAAAATTTTGGATTTAGGTATACAGTATGTACTGTATATGTATACAACAAATGACAACTTGACATGAAAGTCATTCTGTTTTCTGAAATTGCATTTTTCTGTATGGCCTCAAAAATATTCAGCTTTACCAGACAAACAAAAACAGTTAATCTGATTGCAGACTGACTCTCTGGCTGGCGCAGAAGTTGACATAGCAACCAGTACACCCTGGCAGCTTCTTAAGAAATGTCGGTGTTGCTGGAAAGCATAACGTGTGACTGCGGCTAAAAATACTTGTCCTCCATCACAGAAAACCACCAGAACCATGTTTCTTGAATTCTTTTAAAGGGATCCAGCCAGGTGAGTGTCAGCATGTGCTCATACAAGAAGCAAACTTTAAAAGAACTGAAAACAATTAGAAATAAAAGGTCAAATCCCAGTTACAGAAAAGACATGCATTTGCAAACATAGCATGCCTGTTGACTTTGTTGTATTACATACTGAAAAGTCAGTCTGTTTTCATTTAGTTTTTAGGACAAAAATGAAAAAGGTACATTTTACTAAAATGGTAGATTTTCAGATATAATTAAAAGAATTTAAAAAATCGGAGTACTGAAGCAAGACTTAAGCTAACAGTTAAGTTGACACATGATTCTAAAAAGACATCGACCAATGGGATGGTAGGATTTCAGAGCTCTACCTCGGTGTATACGTGCGCGTGTGTGTGTTTTGTGTTTTGATATGTCAAAACACACACACTACTCTGACCCTGATTAAATATTCTCCTCACAGCACCTTTCTACAAAATTTGCACACACACACACACACACACATGCTGACTGCAGAAGAGTTAACGAGCTGTGCTTTTCTGCTGAGTTTGACATGTAAGAGAGAAGAGAATTAGACCAGCTGCTCTTGGTGTGTGTGTGCACGCGCGTGTGTGTGTGTGTGTTTACTTACCAGCAGTGACGGTATCCTTCTCTTTGGCATTGAGTTCGTCCACCTCAGCTCTCCTGCGCAGCTCAAACCTGCGAGCATGTCCTTCTCGGGGCTTCCACAGCTCCTGGAGCAGCAGCGGCTTCTCGTTGTCCCCAAGCGCTCGCAGGCACTCAGTCCTCCATGCCCCGCCCCCCTCAAGACGTCCGATCACATCACACAGCACATAGACGCGAGCTGCATCCTTGTTGAGCGAGTACCGCTCCAGCGCTTCCTTCACGAGTTCCTGAGCACTAGAGCGGGGCGTGGCTAGGACACTCTTGTAGTTGGCACCGGCACAGATCTCATCTCCAAAGATCTTCAGCACCCCTGGGGCCGAGCTCTGAGTGGAGAGTTCGGCAGGGTCATCCGCTGGCCGCTCTGGGGGTTCAGTAGTGGAGCGCCGATCCCCTCGGGTGTTTGTCCCTGTCTCTGCTGGGACACGGTCTCTGTAGCTCAGAGTGCGGTACAGGACCTAAAGAAGCATGTATTCAGTGAAGTACACATCATGAACTTGAAAGAACAAAATCACAAAACAAATATTGCAGTAATAAGAAAACTTTTGGTATCATGAAACATTCAATAGGAAAAATCAACAGATGCCTATATTTTTTCACACTAATGAATAATTGTGAGTTTATTGCTAATTTTCAGCAAAAATTTTCAAAAACATCGGGTTGTACATCAAATCCTGGAGGGACTGCTTTAATAATTTCCATCTGTCATAGACATTTTAGTACATTACTATGACTCTGTCAGACCCCTGATTTCTGTGTTTTAGTGGATTTTGTATTTTGTTGTTTTTTTTAACCACTGCTGTCTGTGTGAAGAGGAGAGCTGAGGTAAGCCAGGTTAGCCTTTCCAGGTCAGAACATCTACAGCAAGGGCAGCGAACAAAATACCACAGAAACTACTTTGTAGACTTCCCGCTTGTCAATATCATTGAATGTTGTAAGATTTTGCATTTTGTTGTGGATTCTATTTTGTTAAATTCTACAATTCCATCTACGTTTTACGTATGGTGAAAATGATAGGATCCTACTTTTTTTTAGTTTTTTCCTCAAAACAACAGAATTTTTTTTATTTGCAGCATTGAGAAATTAGGTTTTCTTGATGGAATTCGGTCGCACTCTAGTTTTGGGTTTGCCAATATTATCAGTTAGAGAATGTCTAACTGATAATAGACATTCTCGTTATCACAGCATGACTTAACCTGATGACAAATTTTTTTATGGCAATGATAAACAATATTTACCCATTCATAGCATAGATGGACTCAAAATGCTTTGCAAGTAGTTTTCCTAACACAACTTTCACAGATGGTGTGAGACACTTTTATCTGAATTACTTTAGACACAATTAATTACCATTAAGTGACATCATGCAACCCCTCTCAAGTAACTATAAAGTTATTAGATGGATAACTCTTTTTGCTGAATATTGTCTAATTAAAATAAATTGAATCCTGACATTTATCAAAGCTTTAAAGAACTTTGTAGTCTTTGACCAATGGAAAGCTAATTAAACCTAAACTGTATGAAAGTAGAAGTAACTGTACCTTATTTATTTATTTTATCACAGTTATTTAGCTTTCTAGCAAGAAATCAGATTATATGGGAGAAGCGATGTTTACATACCTGTGTAAAGGTTCTGCTCTGGCGCTTCAGGCGGCTCTTGGATGGCAGGGACATGCTGGCCCCAGAGGAAGAACCGTAGAACATGATGATGTTGTTGGCCTCACAGACTCCAAATCTGACAGACAAAAGAGGAGCTGATGGATGCAGGGGGTTATCACAGCTATCTTCACTAGTTGTGAAGATATTTATTGTATAGTAAGCCCTGTACTGTGCAAAATGAATTCATCCTGATGGTAATGTGATAAACAACAAAAAAGTATTTGTAAGATGAGAAATGTACCTTGACGTTAAGAATTATCACGTCTTTTGTAGCAGGAAGAAGGTCAGACGATTTGCATTTCATTTCACTGTCACCTTTCACTCTGAAAAAAAAATTCAAGTATATGGCATAGTTACATCAAAGTATCCCAGCAGTAATTCCAAACATTAAGGTGTTCTTCAGGTCCCTTCAGAGTCACATAAGTACCAATTGAATTTCTGCTATTTTAAATAGCTATTTTAAAAGCTGGAGTATTCTGACACTTATGCACTGGGGATAGATGATTTTATCAAGGTTAAGTTTATAACTCAAAGATTAACAAAATTGAGTAAATATTAATAACGAAACTATGGGAATTTTGGGGTTTGACACAAAAACTATAAAAACATCAACATGGAATGGAACTTTATGTTCAACTCCTCTCCAGATCATAGAGATGTCACTGTGGCTGCAAAACGTGATGGCCAGAGGTTATACAGTGGGGTCAAAGAGCAACAGACAGAGAGCAGGGCCGAATCTGACTCATCATTAGTATTTACGTGGCCTTCTTGACCAGTGGTTCCCAACCCTGACAGCAGAAGAATGATTTGGGTTTCTCCTTGCTGCCACACACCTCATTTAAATGAATGGGTGATTAGCAGGCTTTTGCAGCACTTGATATCATATGGAGAAAGTCATACAATCATTGGAATCAGGTGTTCATTTAAAACTTGATGAACAGCAGATTTTTAATCACCCTGCATTAAAATGCCACAACTTTCTTTTGGTTTTCATACAAGTACTATTATCATAGCATTATGATGGTAGAAAACCATTGTCAATTTTAAAATGATCCATGTGGTCTATGTTACTATTATATTGTGTTTCTGAAGACCTCTGTTCTAGTTTGACAGAAAGGCCTTTATTAGACCATTGCAGTGTTGAGGGGATTAGAGAAATGACTGATAAAGAAACAAAGATATTGTAAACAAGTCCATATTAGCTTACTTTACTCATTAATTTTAACTTAACATAATGTTTAGAACATAAATTAACTTCAGTTTTGGCATATATTTAAATCACACAATATTCAAAACATGTACATCATAAAAAACATTTTGTCTGTTAAAGGGGGCTGCTCTATTTTTTTAAAATCTAGTCCAAGTCAGGACTTAAATTAAATTGAGATGCAGTGCTGATGCTTAGAAAGTCTCTTAATTGTGTCTAAAATAAAAACAATTCTGAAAAGAATTGCAAGAAAAAATTAATCCAGAGCCATGTTAAAGAATCTCTATGTGTAATTAATAATAGCATAATGGCTGTTCTTGTCATTAAGGGTGATACAACAATTATTAGGTTTAGGGGCAATAGTGTCTTCTACAATTACACGTTTTAGATGTCCTCCTGATTTAGCACACCTGAAATCTAATCACTGATATATAACAAGATCCTTGTAGAACTTTATAACATGCTGAGGAGGTAATTCAGCTGTGTTGGAGAACGGACAAAAATATATAGGACATCTTTTTTGCAGCTCTTTATTTATCAAGTTGCCACACGATCTATTTGCACCATAATGTTTCACCTCCTGCAAACACTTGAACTGCATGAAATTCTTTTTTTCCCCCCCAGTATTAGTAGGTCAGCCTAAATAGATGATGTATCAGACTTAAGAAGTGCTGGGATAACGTGACTATTTTAAATGCCGCCTAATCCACAATAATCTGGCCACTTGGCTGCGGTTAAATCAATCCCAGGAAACCCCTCCTTCGTCTACACACAATAAGAAAAACTAGTGAGTAGGCTCTATGTTTTACAATGACATATTTGAGACCCACTTGGTAACAATGTCTCACAGGCTATTGACCTGCTGCCTGCCCTTGTATTCACCACCAGAAGGTCAGGATTTAACCGTGCACACACCCACCACTATCAGGGAGAGACAAAACTGTGGAGCTCGACTTGTGTCTGCCCCGATATTCAGTGTTAGTCCGTCTGTTTACCACTTCGGAGTCGCTGGTCGTCAGTAGCAACCGCCTTAGCAACAAAAGGCAGGAGAAAATCCTCGGAAATTAATCCACTGAGGAGTCGGCAGGCGCGGCCTCTGACCGTCAGCAGGTGTGCTTAATGACTGTACTCCGGCTCATTTTATACAATTATTATGTAATTAGTATAAATACCACCCCACAAATAGAAACGCATATGAATGATTTATCTTTTTAAATTAATTAGGTTAGCTGGTGATAAAGTTGAGTGCTTCAGCAGCGCACTCCCCTGGGAGCTCTGTGTGTCTGTTGCCTCAAAGTACTCACGTTGTCTGCAGTGCGTGGCTCCATGGTGCTGCCGGGGAATCCTTGGCTTCTCTCGCAATCCCTCTCTCCCCCCCACAAAGACAGAAAATCCCCAGAAAAAATGGATGGGGGATATACAGACGCTGCTGCCCCGTTCCCACCGTCGCCTCTCCGTCTCGAGTTCCCTTCCACATTCCCGAGACGGCCCCGCTAAGTTGGACAACAGACAGACGCGGTGGGTCCCCGTTCCCTTCCGTACATCTCCGCCGCGCCGAGTGCCCAGCAATGCCCACAGCCCTATGGTAACCGCATTCCTACATCCACAACGCCTCGCGGCCGAAACGAGACGGAAAGAACCGAGCTCTGCTCGTCACCAAAATACACCTGCTTCGGTTTAAAGCGACGAAAAGGGCTCCCTCTGGCGGACACTTCATTACTATCTCCGTCTTCAGTGCAACAAGCAGGTTGAAAACCCCTCAACAGGGTAGAAATTAATGAAAATTATTATCGAGTAGGTTTACTGGAGAGACTGTTTAGTATTCGGAAAGAACAGATAATGTTAAAAGTAATCTAAGTCATAGCCTACCAATTTACAGTGATCTTAAACTTTGCCTAAGTGTTAAATCTTCAATTTCTGTCTAGAGCCATCTTCGGTGAAAGAGAGAGTAAGTGCTTTACTCGAGCTAATCATTAATTATCTGAGACACAAATAAAATCAAATTCTTTGTTTATGATCGACAGATTTCGGTGGCATTGCTGTTGCTCTATATTTGGCTAATGGCCCTTTGATGCACATGTCTCAAATTGTATTTATTTATGGATATTAAAGACTTCCTTTACTTTGAAGTTAATTTTGATACAATTTCAGACTACAGAAGTTTTAGTCTGAAATGACTAGAACTCCAGGTTTTAATCCCAAACAGACACCTCTTGGCTTGACCTCTTGGACTCTAAACACAATCCATCGTTGTGTGATTTCATGTCAATATAAATTCAGCTAACCTGTGAAGGCATCTGAGATATGTTGGTGAATATTACTGACCAAACAGGTTTGTGGAGATCAAAACACACACAAGACGATTCAGGAGTAAAGTTGTGGAAAAGTTCAAAGCTGTTTTGAATTGTAAGACAGTATCCTATCTTGGAATATGTTGCAGACAACTGAAAACGGAAAGGATATGGCACATCTATAAACCTGCCAAGCCATGACTGTCCAAAAACCGACTGTCCAAAATCCAGGACAGAAAACCATGGTTGACATTGAAGATCAACACTAAAGCATTGAAAATGTATGTTTACGGATGCTCTCCAAACAATCTACCTGAGCTATTTGACAAAGAAGAACAGGCAAATCTTTTCAGTATGTAAATGTGCAAAGCTGGTAAAAGGCATAGCCTGTCTCCAAAGTCCTGCGGCTTTAAATACAGTACAAGTTTAAAAAATACACACAAAGAAAGAGACAAACAAAGGTTTCACATCAAAGTGCAGCAAAGGAGAAAAAATGTTTTAAAGCATGTAAAGGAAGAGTTCAACAATGGAGTGCATGAAAAAGCATTTTTATTATAACAGAGATAGAAAAGATAAAAGCATTGTTAGCATCAAATCGGCTTATCACAGCACAGAAAAGCACCAGATACAATAACCAAACTGAAAACTATAGAACCATGAATGTGGGAAAATACTTTAGCTTTCCTGGAACAGGAAGAGATCAGCAGCAGGACTAAAAACACTAAGCAGCTTCATAATCACAAAGAGTCTATAAATAATACTAATAGATATGCCGTTTGTAAAGATTTCGGAATTTATACAAAGTCATATGTCCACTACATCTCTAAAAGAGACAAATACTGTAAGCAGGATAAAAACACAAAAATAAAATAATTAAACCGCTTATGGAAGTAGTGTTAATACTGGATATGATAAAGTACAATACAACACTCAGTTGTTCGATGTATCTTGAATAAACAGAATACAAATACAAGCTGTTTGGTATTCATGAATATGGCTCAAATTAGCATCAGTTAAGTATCTTTGCTTCATTTAGACATATTCAGATCTACAATAAACATTAATGTCCCACTCATCTGTGGTGATACATTTGTAATCATGAAAATTTGTTGTTAATTTTAGATCGGTTCATCTTTCTGAAATATCTACAGCTCAAAAAAGGAAAAAACTATTGTTTGAGATTTACAGTTAGAAGTTGCTCAATCTTCTTTCAAATAATTCAATTCACATTATTTTCTTGTAAATTGCATTTTTTTTTATCAAAAAGGGAGGTAACTGTTTGAACACAGAGATCCGCTTTAATTAAACTTGTAGGGTAAGATTTATTTAGTATTTGGCTTGGCTTCATGCATTACTTAATGTTGTCAGAATGATTTACTTTGCTATAAACAGGTTATGCATCATACGGTACACAATTTGAGATTCTTTATGACCGTCTGTAAAAGCAATGGTAATATCCATACTTTAAAATTAAAAAATAATGTGACTAATGGATGTCAGCAGGGTTGATCACAGTGTATCCTTGTACAAACTAAAACATTTTCAAGAACCATATTTTGATTCACAGAGTCTTCCACATATATTGGCATCCCTGGTAAAGATACATTAATGAGATTAAAAAATAAGTAAGCAGTAGCATAACCTCACACTGAAAAATCATGTGGAGATTTTTTACCTATTCACTGAGTGTGGTTCTAATAACCCAATACACACTTTTCTACTTTCTGTCTCAGTAGAATAGAAAAATGTAATGCCATGGAAAACGAATGCTCAGGCAACATGTTGCATTTGACACTGGAGTGCGCACAATGAGATTACCAGGCTACCACAGATACATGTGGACGTGTCGCTTCACATGAGCACCACAGCTCCCAAACACCATGCATCCTGTATCTGAGGGGTGAACCGATCACATTTTTCTGGCCAATCATGATTACCGATATTTAAAAAAGCCTGACTTGCCAAATCCAACTTTGTCCAATACCAATTTCTTATTGGGAGAAAAAATCTGTCTGAAAAGCCATTAAATATAGCAAGAAAGTACCTATGCTGGCAACAAGGAGTGACTATTGTTAACAGCACACATGCAGATCTGAACTGTTGATCAGACCTTTCAGTCCTTCCTCTCTTACAGCAGGTGATTATTTCCACTTTTGCCAAGGTAGATAAGATTAATGGATATGACCAGTTTTTCACTTAGGTTTTAGTCGATCATTTCCCAAAATTAAGGAAATTGAAGACAATTTATCAGTGCACCCTATTTGAAACACAATGTAATTGACATCTTCATATACTTTCTGATTAATTTGGCCAATAATTATTTGACTACTCATAGATTATTGAAAATTAAATTTTGTCTCGTTTAGCTGATCTATACATTTGAGAAATTGCAACATATGACATCACAATGCAGCAGAACCAACTGTATTCCCCACCATTAATCATCCCTAATGCACATGCACTACTTATAACAGCAGTGCATCAAATGCAACACCCAAACTTCAAATACGTGACAGCCAGGACTTGATGTTTCATAAAAAGCTCCTTCATTTTTTCACATTAAGACTTTCATACCATGCATTTCTAATACACCACCATAGGGAACAATGTGACTGCAGTTTAAGGTAAACCTAGATCTTCATCCAGGATTGTAATCCAGGATATTAACGTTATTCTTTTTTATTACTGCCCAGACTGTAGATATGAGCAAGAATCACATAACTTAGCAGAATGACATGTTACCCTGCTTTTGCATCATCTTCCGAAGAGAAATTTGTATCACATTTATACCACAGAGAAAAGGAAGTCATGGACGTCTACTTCAAATTTTAACACTCTTTGCTTAATAAAGTAAGTATACATTCTAACCTTACTTATTCCTCGCTGAATGTGTTTGATCACATTCAAATTTAGATTTTTCTGAATATAATGATGTGAGATT